>NC_134362.1:74534659-74767159 GCF_048569485.1 Anomaloglossus baeobatrachus | reverse complement strand
GGTGGTCTTCAGGGTATACCTGGCATGGTGGATCCGCGCCTTCAGCCTCTTCTGGCAGGATGTAGAGGCGGCCTCCACAGTTGGTGCTGACCAGGTACCCTCTTTGTGGTGGAGAGCCAGGCCCCATAAACAGGCATGCTCTCTGGTTGCAGGTAAGCCAAGGCCCTATATACGGACGTGCTCCCTGGTTGCAGACGAGCCAAGCCCCTAAACAGGCTGACTCTGGTGGCGGTGGTGCCCTCTGGTGTAACTATTTACACTGCGAGAGTTTGTGGCTATAGCCAGTTCATAGCCTTAAGGTTTATTTCTCACATTAGTTTATGTGGGCACATCTCTTAAACATCAACGTTGCAAAACTTTCAAACTGGTCAAAACTTTAACTTTTCAACTGCTGTACTTCTTACTTTAGGCAGATTCCTCTTCACCAGGGCTTGGGCCTGTAGGGCTGCGGCACCTGTTGCTTCCTCGGCCTTTTTCTTCATCTTGGTCATCAATGGGTTCCTTTTCTTTTCTCTGTATCTTCTGTATCTGTTTCTTTCTCTGTATCTGTTTCTTTTTCTGTAGGACATGGTGTTACGTCTAGCGCATACCACCCTCTTTCTCCTTGATGCATGGTAAATTGTACGGAGTCTCCCATCTTTAAGTTTCTGCCAGGGTGTCCTCTGGGCAAATGAGCTCTCACATCTCTCCTATTGACAAAAATGCCTTCTTTCATACCAGGTGCTACTATGAAGCCGTATCCTGATTTTAGGCTGAAATCTTCCACTATTCCTCTACAAAGGGGTCCTCTGACCTGTGCTTTGGCTCTTCTCAGGAACCGTTTTTCTTGTAGGTCTCTGGCCGTGACTTCTCTCTGCTCTGGGGATGGCGGTGCAGGGGAAAACTGGGTTCTGCTGCGGCGCCGTGTCTTGCGGGCTTGATTCTGCTGGGTGGCTGCTTCACTGCTGGCAGGCTCCCAGGTGAGGTTGCTGGATAAATCTTCCTCTTCATCCCAGCGAGAATATGGCAACATCTCCGGCTTTGGGCATGGATCCACTGCTGGTGGCTCCTGAGTCAGCTCCTCAGTTTCCTGGCCTCCTCTCCCCCTTAGTTCTTCTTGGCACTCCTTTGGTGGCGGTGCTGGGGATGAACTTCCTTCAACAGGCCCAGGCGGGGGACTCTTTGGCGTGGTTGCTGCAGGGGTTGCCGGAATCCTCTTGGGGGTGTGCGGAGGGAGCATGTACTGGTCCACCAACCATTGTGGAAACTTGACCTCCATGTCAGCCTTCAGCTGCCAGTATGCGGAGTCTTCACCTATCAGGGATTTCCTTGCAGGGACCTCCTTAGACTGGGGAGCGGTGTCTGCTCTGGCCCTACAGGCCGGGGTAAATGGTGATGTAGTCTTTTCTTGGCGGGCCGCGCCCGGCATGGCGGCGGCCTGGTCTTGGCGGGCCGCGCCCTGTATGGCGGCGGCCTGGTCTGTGCGGGCCGAGCCTGGCGTGGCGGCGGCCTGGATCTGCGTCGCTGTTGCGGCCAGTTCTTGGCGGGCCGGACGGGGCATTGCAGCCGCGGTCTGAATTGGCGTCGCATCCTCAATGGGGTCCGTGCAGGTGGAGCTGGGCGTCGCTGCAGTGATCGGGTCTTGGTGGGCCGAGCAGGGCATCGCTGCGGCGGCCGGGGCTTGGCGGGCCGAGCAGGGCATCGCTGCGGCGGCCGGGTCTTGGCGGGCCGAGCAGGGCATCGCTGCGGCGGCCGGGGCTTGGCGGGCCGCACCTGGCGTGGCTGCGGCCTGGCTCAGCGTCGCCGCGCCGGGCGCCTCTTCAGGGACCGCGGGCGTGGCAGCAGGGGTCGGGGCATCCGGGCCGGCAGGGGTAATACTGGACTCACCCATCGGTGGCAGCATCGGGGTCTGAGTCGTCGCCGTCCGGTCTGGCACTCGTCGTGCGGTTCCCCTCTCATAGGCCTGAACCGCGGCAGCCATCTCCAGAAGTTCCATGCGTTCTTCCCTGATCTGCTCCACGACCCGGGTCTCCAGTCGGTCGCAGAACTGGGCCAGCTCCCGATACCACCAGGCAGCGGAGCCCGGTTCTGGGTTTCTGCGGTCAGACGCCATTTCTTCTGCGCCCTCCTCTGCACGATTTCCCAGCAGTGGACTCGCCGTTGCCTCTAGTAGCAAGCTGTTCAGTTTCTGCTCTGCCTCTTTCAGCAGCTCCTCTCCCAGCAGCAGGCTTCTGGCTCCCTTTCTGTCCCGACGTCTCTGGACGCTTCCGCTCTCTTCACAAGCGAGGTCAGAACTCTGCAGGGGATCTCTGGGTAGCCACACCTCTTCGTGGGCGGTAACTTCTCCCAGCGCGGGCTGCTGTTGTTTTTCGGCGCGCTTTTCATGGTGGCAATATGGCGGCGCTTCCAACTTTCCAAGCGGACCGCCCAGGCACATGGTCACCTGTCTGAACAGGTCTAGTCCTTATCCTGTTCGTGACGCCAGATGTGAAGCCCCTCAGGTGTTGTGTCGGTGCATTACCTTCAGGGACTCCACGTAGCTGGTGCTGGTCACAGGTAGGGAATCTTCGGTTTTGATCGTGACGCCACTCTCAGCATTGCGGTCAGTGGGGACCGCCACTGCAGGTTAGGGGACGCCTGGGGCTGATGGTGGGTGCAGTCGGATGTAGTAGCCTCCTGAGAGTGAGGCAAGCCCCAGGGCCCTGTGTAGGTTTGTAGTACCACAAGTCGCAGAATGACTCACACAGGCAGAACTGTCTTTCAAGGGCTTTACTCACATTTGATGGCAGGGTGAGTGGCCCGGGCGTAGCTGGGATGAACCAGATGGGAACCAGGTATCCTTCAGGCTGACTTTATGAGGGTGACTACTGACTCGCCTTCCTTAGCCCTTGGTGGTTTGGGGTGACCCCGACTTTGAGTCCCTATGGGGGTCACCCAGGGAAGATGCTGCAGCCTCTCTCCCCCTTTTGGTTGCCGTTTGCTTGTTCCCCGGACCAGGCCACTCCAGCTGCTTGCCTCCTGTGACCTATGGGCCCTCACTGCGGTTACGTGGCTGCGGCTTTTGTGGTGTTGTGGTGTGGGCTTTGAGAGCCCCACACCGGCAGGTTTAGCAGAAGAAAGCTGGATCTATCTTCGCTTCGGGATCTGCCGCCCGGTTGGGCCTGGTGCTCTCTAGCAGTCTCCCTACTTCCCACTCCGTGCTTTCTCTCTAGCTGAAGCTGGCTTTCAGGTAGCACTCCTAGTTGACCGTTCTCCCCCGTCAGTAGCCACTGCGCGGACGCTGTCAGACTACAGCAGCCCACGGGGTCTGCTCCTCTCTGAGCTCCCTGGACTCTGCACTGAACCGGCTCACATCTGGGACCTTCACTGCTGCTCCTGTCAGAGCTTCACTTTCCTGCTCCTCACTCCTCCACACTCTGCTGCAGACTGTTTACTCCTCCTTCTCTTTTCCCTTTTGTGCCTGCCTACGCCACCTAGCAACCAGACTCTCTTACCACACCCCTTGAGAGGAGATGGAGGCTTTTGGCCCCCTCCACTATTCCAGTGGAGGTGAAGGCTTTTCCCCCTCCTGGGATCCCCAGGGGTCCTCTCATAGGTACATGTGTGAGACCTGATCACTATGCGCCTGTGTAGTCACACCTCGGTCAGCCTTCTGGATTACCTGTATTGTACTGTCCCCAGCATGGGTGCAGTACTCAGTGGTGCCTGACCAGGTCAGGGGCGCCACACTATCTGTTGTGTGTGTGTGTGTCTATATCAGTGTATGCTATCTGGTGTGTGTGTGTCTGTGTGTGTGTGTGTCTGTGTGTGTGAGTGATCTGAAGTATGTGTATCAGCCAGACGCAGAAAAGGTGTACAGCATACCTCCTGGGACACTGTGCCACCCCGTGCTTGGCGGCAGCCGAGCCGCTGGATCTGGACCTTCAGTGGGTGGCTCGAGGGTCTCCGGACCCGGGGGTCCACGGTCACTCCGATCTAAAAGGGATTGGCGGTCCAGGGACGTAGGTGTGCGGCCGGAGCTGTGTTTTGAGTTTGTGACGCCACCTATGGGATGTGGTGAAGGTGGACATCACCGCTGCAGTTACGGGGCATTCAGGGGAGATGGTATGCAGCAAGTTGTTAACCCCTCCGTGGGCAGGGATGGTGGCCCCGGGACCCGTTGGGGTGATTTGGCAGTGCAGGGAGATGGGCGGCCGGAGGGCACTGGTGTACTCACTATTAGAATGAAACACTCGAGTCTCTGGTAAACCAAGATAATGGTGGTCGGTGCCCGCAGCTGGCTGCAGTAGGGATCCCCCACCCGGTTGGTGGTCTCTGTCTTTCTACTGCACCTGTTTGAATTGTTGGGCTGCCTGCGCTTGCAGCATCAGGAGTCCGCTCCCCAGCTTGTGGATGTCGGAAGAGCCCGTTTGCCCGCAGACGCTGGCCCGTGGGATCTCTGAGCCGTGGCGGTGGCTGCTTATCCCCCTCGTTGGGCTGTTGTCTTCTATGAGGGACTTTGGGTGGGAAATGACCTAAAGTCCAGACCGCAATCAGTTAATTAACTCAGTCCAGTAGTTTCTAGACCTCTTTTCAGGGTATGAGTACCCCCTCTTGTGCTCCGGTTTCCGAGTCGGTTCCCCGGGTCGGAACCGGCGGGCCACTACGGTTCCACCGAGCCGTATTCCCGGCTCCTGCAGGCAGAGGCCTCCGTATGCCTCCTAGCCAAAGGTGCCCAGGCTCCAACCCTGGCACCTGTCAGTCTGTCGCAGGCCTGTCACACGGGCCTGTCCTCCTCCTCCACTGCACTCTCAGACTCCACTCAAAAGTCAACTGACTACTGTGTTTCCTGCCTCAGGCTCTCTGAACTCCTCGGTGGACTTTTCCAACCGCCTGGCTCCGCCCCCTGGTGTGTCCATCAAGCCCTGAGGGAGGTGACTAGGGTTTTATGTGGTTGGCTGGTGTTACCTAGTTAGGGGACTGGTGTAATGTGGGCCCTATCTGTGACTACCTGGCTAGTCCAGGGCGTCACACTATCACAGGGAGATCTGGGAACCACACAGACGCCCGGGGCTGGTAAGTGATCCAGGAAGAAACGCGTCCTCTTTTGGGCTGATGTTGACCCTGTATTGGACTTTTTTAACATGATTTAAAAATAAAAATGTATATATTTTAAGAAAAAAATTTTTTTGGACTGGATTGCTGGAATTTTCCTGGATCACTTGTACAAGCCTTGCCGACTTTCCTTTCCGTGCACGGCCCAAAATTTAATGGTCTCCACTGAGTAGGTGAGCTGGACAAAATCGTTTTTTTCTTTGTCACGCCCGGGACTGGTAAGTATGTCGATCCTTGGAAGGGGGGGATCTGCTTTTTGTGGGGGGTAAATGTACCCCCAACCATGTCTCCTCGAGAATAAGACACCCCCTGAAAATAAGACCCAGTGCTTTTTTCGGGGCAAAAAAAAATATAAGACAGTGTCTTATTTTCAGGGAAACAGGGTATCATGGGTCCTTAAGGGTCAGCACACATGGCGATGATACGGAGTGAGTGGAATGCGATTAAAAAAAATCGCATTCCACTCGGACCAATATTACTCTATGGGGCAGCTCCCATGAGCAATTGTTTTCTCAACCCTAACTGGACTGAGAAAACAGTCGCACCATGCTGCGGGTGGATTGCGATTCTGTTTCACTCGCTCCCATTCAAGTCTATGTGGGAGAAAGAAACATTGCATTCCACTTGTATTACACCGGTGTAACACGAGAGCAGTGCGATTCTCGCATCAGCCGGCAATGGAGGAGATAGGGAGATAAATATCTCCCCTCCGCAGCGTTGCCCCTCCCCTCCGCAACTGTGGTCAGGATCGCAGGATCGAACCACAGTAGCATGAAACTCACATGACACTCGGGCCCCGCTGTGCTGCGAGCGTGTGCCCAGTGTCATGCGAGGATCGCACATAACCCCGTGTGGCCTCAGCCTAATAGTAATAGTCTTTTCATATGGGAAAAAGTGACCTTTGGCCCCTCCCCAGGGTTCCAGGACACAGGTTCGATTGCAACCCCTGAACCTACTATAATTACATGCCTGCAGAAATTAATGCTTACATGCAAAAACAGTAGATAAACTCCCTCTAACCGCCCATTGATGATGGATGCTCTACAGAATAATGTTGACAGAGCGCAATCTGCTCTTTTTTACTGAACATGTCTGACCACCTTCCATACAGATGCACCTTGAAAAAGGCTGTATATAGCCAGAACATTGGTCTTTTCTGTTATACACTGGTGGGTTTATCTAAATCAGTAATAAAAATCACAAGTTCTATTGACCCCTAAGGGGTACTTTGCACACTATGACATCCCAAGCCGATGCTTGCGATGTCGAGTGCGATAGTCCCGTCCCGATATCTTGTGATCGCTGGCGTAGCGAACATAATCGCTACGGCAGCTTCACATGCACTTACCTGCCCTGCGACGTCGCTCTGGCCGGCGACCTGCCTCCTTCCTAAAGGGGCGGGTCGTGCGGCGTCACAGCGACGTCACACGGCAGGCGGCCAAAAAAAGCGGAGGGGTGGAGATGAGCGGGACGTTAACATCCCGCCCACCTCCGTCCTTCCGCATAGCCGGCGTGAGCAGCAGGATGCAGGTAGGAGATGTTGCTCGCTCCTGCGGCTTCATACACAGCGATGTGTGCTGCCGCAGGAACAAGGAACAACATCGTACCGTCGCTGCAGCGAAATTATGAAAATGTCGGACACTACACCGATGATACGATTACGACGCTTTTGCGCTCGTTCATCGTATCATAAAGGATTTACACACTACGATATCACCAGCGACACCGGATGTGCGTCACTTTCGATTTGACCCCACCGACATCGCACCTGCGATATCGTAGTGTGCAAAGTGCCCCTAAGCGAGGGGTCCTGAACAAAATGAATGCTGCAATTTGTTAAACAATAAACACAATATCATAGTCTAACACAAGAACATAGTTAGGTGCTTTCATTACTAGTTTTCCATTGTTTTTTTTTCCTGCCTTTATCTGCACTGTTTGTCCCCACTTACACTGTGTGCAGAATTATTAGGCAAGTTGTATTTTAGAGGATTTCTTTTATTATTGATCAACAACTATGTTCTCTCAATCAACCCAAAAGATTCATAAATATCAAAGCTTAATATTTTTGGAAGTTGGAGTGGGGTTTTTTAGATTTGGCTATCTTAGGAGGATATCTGTTTGTACAGGTAACTATTACTGTGCCGAATTATTAGGCAACTTAATAAAAACCACATATATTCCCATCTCACTTGTTTATTTTCACCAGGTAAACCAATATAACTGCACAAAATTTAGAAATAAACATTTCTGACATTCAAAAACAAAACCCCAAAACATTAGTGACCAATATAGCCACCTTTCTTTATGATGACACTCAACAGCCGACCATCCATAGATTCTGTCAGTTGTTTGATCTGTTTATGATCAACATTGCGTGCAGCAGCCACCACAGCCTCCCAGACACTGTTAATAGAGGTGTACTGTTTTCCCTCAATGTAGATCTTACATTTTATGAGGGACCACAGGCTCTCTATTGGGTTCAGATCAGGTGAACAAGGGGGCCATGTCATTATTTTTTCATCTTTTAGACCTTTACTGGCCAGCCACATTGTGGAGTAGTGGGATGCATGTGTTGGAGCATTGTCCTGCATGAAAATCATGTTTTTCTTGAACGATACCGACTTCTTCCTGTACCACTGCTTGAAGAAGTTGTCTTCCAGAAACTGGCAGTAGGTCTGGGAGTTGAGCTTCACTCCATCCTCAACCCATAAAGGTCCCACAAAATCATCTTTGATGATACCAGCCCATACCAGTACCCCACCTCCACCTTGCTGGCATCTGAGTCAGAGTGGAGCTCTCTGCCCTTTACTGATCCAGCCTCTGGCCCATCCATCTGGCCCATCAAGAGTCAAAAGTACAAAAGAAAAACTCCTAAACTAGATTTTTATTAGTATTCAATATTAAAATCATTGACTATAAAAAGCTATATTGCTTCTCAATGTCCACTCAGTATAGACTGGTCACGTGAGGTGGGTGAGGAAAGTGGTAGAGACGATTTGTGGGATGAGCGATGGTTATCTCTTAGTTATAGGTAAGCCAAAAATAGTAGTTGTAGTTTTGGGGGTAGTCGTCCTATTATTATAGGTGGTGGTGGGGGGTGTCTATCCCTCCCTATCGCCTACCTACCAGTGGAGGTGTGCCATAAAGTATCGGGTGCCCCCGCTCCTCGTTGTCTCTCCCTATTCTCTCCCTGCAACCCGGCAGTTGCCAAAAGAAGCACCCACCACCAAAAGAGGATGAATAGTGCAAGTTATCACAGGTCAACAAAATATTAGTTTACTAGGGTTGCCATAAACAAAACAGCCATAATACAGCTGCACAGACCATTCAGCCTGCACAGTCGTACAAAGAAAAACAGGGTAATTTATATACAATCACACTGATTCTAGATAGAGATAGTAACAAATCCCAGCAGGGATGACTTATCTGCTGGGACCATCCAGTGAAATATCCCATAATTAAGGGAAGAGCTTAATCATGTAGACTGAGACCATGTCATGGTCACTGGGGATACGGAACATAAATGGGGCATGTCTAAGGATATACTACTAGAGTCCTGTAGAAATCATATCCTCTGATAATAACAAGAAACCACTATGGATAAATAAGACAGTACAATGTATAATAAGACAAAAAGATAGAGTATTCACAATCTTGAAGGCTGAGAATAAAGAAATAGCCTTTCAGGAGTATAAAGATCTCAATAGGATGAGTAAAAAAAAAAAAAATACATCAATGTTAAAAAAACCCCCAAAACAGATGGTATCAGCCCCTTAAAAGAGGATAATAACAGGATTATTATAGGGGGACAAAAAAAGTCTGAGATGTTAAACAGGCACTTTTCATCTGTGTTCACCAAAGAACTGACTGTTCCAGGAATCATAAATCAAAAGTTCACCACCTGATATAACTAGTTTAACACAAGAGGAAGTACGCTTGTGTCTGAGTAAATTAAACATTGACAAATCCCCCAGGATGGATGGCATTCATCCACGGATAGTGAGGGAATTGAGCTCAGTAATTGAGAGACTCCTGTATCTCATCTTTTTAGAATATCTTGAAGCAGGGTTGTTGCCTCAGGATTGGAGAATGGCTGACATGGTACCTATATTTAAAAAAGGTAAGAAGGCTGATCCCGGCAACTACCATCCGGTAAGTCTGATATCAGTCCTGTGCAAAGTATTTGTGGGCACTATAACAGATAACTGCAGATATTAGATTGCAGAGAATAGTATAATAACTGACAACCAGCATGGATTCATGAAAGATAAGAGGTGTCTAACCATGTTTGGTTTCTATAAGGAGCTAAGTGCATATCTGGATGTTGGTAATGTGACTGATGTGATTTATCTGGAGTTTGCAAAGGCATTTGATACTGTAACACATAATAGCCACTGGGCGGCACGGTGGCTCAGTGGTTAGCACTGCAGTCTTGCAGCGCTGGGGTCCTGGGTTCAAATCCCACCAAGGACAACATCTGCAAGGAGTTTGTATGTTCTCACTGTGTTTGTGTACCGCCCTGAGAGGGGCTCGGCTGCTCTCTTGCCAGGCCAAGCCGCTTGAGGTCCGGGCTTGGGTTGTCGGTGGCTCGAGCGCCTCTGGACCGGGGGCCACGTCGCTCTGTTAAGGGGAGGCAGTGGGGTGGTGGTGTGGGACGAGGTTCGCAGCCGGGGGCCGCATTGTCGTTGTACGGGTCGTGACGCCACCCACTGGTCGTGGTGACGGGATGCACCACCGCTGCGGCTGGAGTGAAGGGGGGGAGCTCCCGGGAGTGGTCTTGTGGCCGCAGCCTAGATGTTAGCCCCTCCGTGGATAGGGGCGGTGTGTCTCGGTGGTATGGGCGACGATGATGTTGGGGTGCCGTGCTGCGGTGCAGTGTCGTGCCCGGATGGCACTGGTGTACTCACTATTAATTCACACTCAGAGTCACTGGTAAACCAAAGTTCAGGTATGGTCAGGTCCCGCAGCCGGCTGCTTGTGTCCCTTGTGAGGCTGATGGTGGCCCCTTTCCCTTGTACCTCTTGTTTTGGCTGTTGGCTCCCCTGCCTGGACAGTGGTAGCCCGCTCCCTGGCGTTGAGCTGCCGGAAGAGCCCTCGGTTGCCCGCAGGCGCTGGCCCGTCATTTTTTGGCCCTTGGCGGTGGCACTCACCCGGTATCGGTGGGCTGTTGCCTTCTTTTGGGACTTTGGGTGAGGATGAACCCGTGAGGTCCAGACTGCAATCAGTGAATTTGCCTAAACTCAGTGGCTTCTAAGCTAGGACGGGGTCTGAGTACCCGGTTTCTGGTGCTCCGGTAAACGGTTGACTCCCCAGTTCAGGGCCGGCGGGCTCCAACCTGGCCCGGTCCCTACGGTTCCGTGGGTTGCTGCACCGGTACTCCTGCAGGCGGCCACCACCGTCTGCCTGCCTGACGTTACTGGGATCCCAGGCTCCAACCCGGGTCCCTGACCGCTTCTCTCCTCACACCTCCTGTCAGCTCCAACTCAACTCAACTCCAAACTCAACTAAACTCAAACGTTTGTATTTCCTGCCTCAGGACAGTAGTCTCCTTGGTGGACGTGCCTTTCCGCCTGACTCCGCCCACCTGGTGTGCCCTACTGGCCCTGAGGGTGGCATCAGGTCTCCCTTTCGGGTGATGGGTGTGTCCTCACAAGGGATGGGGGGTGTGTGTAGTGTGGTGGGTGTTGTTACCTGTGACCCCTGGGGTCCAGGGCATCACATTCCCCTTTGGTTTAATGCAGACCGTCCGCGGGCTGCCCGACCAACTCCGGTTTATTTTTGTTTTCTTTTTCTTCTAACTGTAAAACGGAAAACATTTACAATTATAATAACATTTTTACAACCACAAGGTTACTGAAGGTCTTCCCATAACGGGAGGCATTTTACTTTAACGTTGCATAACTTTATTAACGGAACGGGTTCATGTCCTTCCGCCTTTCCCACCCAAACAACCTAGCCTTGATGCTGCCTCTAAGAAACGGGCAGCACCCCTTTTCCCCAGTCCGGAAACAGGAACATGGCCAGATCACCCAGGCGGTTGCTCAAGGGCTCCCCGGAGGATGGTCACCGGTCCCAGTGGTGACCGGACCCCAGCCTGCTCTGCTGCGGGTCCTACCTCCAATCTGCCTCTCCGGAGGCTAACTGAACGGGAAGGCATGGCAAAGGGGCAGGATGGGGCAATATTTACAAGCCCAATAGTTTTTGGGTGGTCAGCAAGTCCACGGCCTTGTCCATGAGCAGTCACTCATGCAACAGGGGCAACCAGGGAATTAACACAAGTCCCAACGTGGATGGGTCCTTTTTAGCCACCGGGCTACCAGCTCCTTAATCGGTGGGATACTCCTCTTCCACCTCCACTTCGGGGCTGTACGGTGGAGGAGGGGGCTGTCTGCCGCTCCGGACATCCAGGGCAAACAAGCCCCTCTCCCCTCGGTGCCGGGTGTAGTGCACCAAATCTCCGGGCAGGAGGTCGCAGTCTGGGTGCCCGAACGGGAGATGGGCATTCACGTCCCGCCGGGAAAAGAAGACTCCTCCTTCCAAGTTGGGGTCAAACAGAAATCCCCAGCCCTTGTCCCAGTTAAATCTTCTGACCTGGCCCTGGTAGGTTGGGCCCCGCACCCAGTATCTGGCACTTCTCAGATGCTCCTTCCCTTCGATGGTACGGGCATGGACCTCCTCTCTCCTCTTCTCTCTGGCCGCGATCTCCCGGCTCAGTTGGCTAGGCTGCTGCTCCCAATACGGGGCAGCCGCATGCCCGGGGTCTACTTCAGTGGGGGTCTGGCCCAGCCGGCGCTCCCCGGTGTCGACTACGATCAGCACTCTCAAAGGGGAACCCTGCTGTGTCGTGGTCGGCTCTGCTGCCTTGCAGCTGCCTCGCCGCGGAACCTCAGCCGAGGCCCGCGACCCTGGAGCGGCCTGCCTAGCCTTCTGGGCCTTCTTGGCCGAGCGGCCTGTCGGGGCTGGTGCACTCTTGGGCGCGGTCACTTCCGGTACAGCCGGTGCCGCTTCGGGATCAAATGCTGGCCGGGGACGGGTCTTCTCGGGCAACGGGCACAGCGCAGGTGAGTTCCACAACAGGTCCGCGACAGCCTCCCCAAGTAGCTTCTCATGAGCACCTGGGACGGACTCCGCCACCGATGTTGGGGGTGGGGATACGGGCGGAGGAACAACAACAACCACTGCGGGCCATGGTGGAGGTGGTATGGCGGGTAGCAGCAGACCGGGCCCCTCAGCCGCGATGGCCGACCCCTCAAGGGCACAGGGACGTGGGTCGACTTCCCACCCTGCCAACACCATGGGGAGATAAGGTATGCACACCAGTGACTATGTAAGGGGAATACATGAAATAGCAGAAACTGCTGTGTGAATACTGACTTGAAAAATCCAATAGCTATATGTAAGAGTGAAAATGTGAAAAATGGAATCTGCATTACTGCCATGAACATATGAATAAAGAGAAATTTAGCTCCTGAATTGATCAATGCAATAGAGCCCCAACACTACGCCAAAGTATTTCTCTACGTTGGGGTCCCTAGCTTGTGTGTGTCCTCTCATGCAGTTAAAAAACTTACCGTGTATGGGAAGCTGAGACCCAGGCTATTTATGCGTATGATATGGATTGGCAATAGGTGTGGTTGGGGAGGGTTCACAAACGAAAAACTACTAACAATAAGGAATAACGTTTGGAACACCATTCTAAGTCTGAACTGGGTGCAAAAACCTAAAAAAAACATCACTATGGGGAGATAAGGTATGCACACCAGTGACTATGTAAGGGGAATACATGAAATAGCAGAAACTGCTGTGTGAATACTGACTTGAAAAATCCAATAGCTATATGTAAGAGTGAAAATGTGAAAAATGGAATCTGCAGACTGCCAGGACCCAACTACCACCATTTTTCCCCCCTAGAAAGACACGACACCGTTCTCTTATAAATTAAAATACTTTTATTTGAATTTTCCATTTTGGAGAGAGGCATGGAGAAAAAACCACTCTCATCTTTTGGCATAAAATTTGGTCGCAGCTTTAAACCAGGCATTAACTTGCCAACATCACGGGGTTCAGGTAAATGTACCGCCTTCCGGCCGTCCGGCGCGGGTATTTCACCACCACTTTTTCTACCCCTTCCGCTGCTGCGACTTAAACACAGAAAAACTCAATCAACTTGGAAAACAAAAAGGGAGGGAGGGTGGGAAACAGGTCCGGGTCCTGCAGCCGAGAGGCTGGAAGCTGGGCAGCACGGTGATATGTATCCAGGAGGCGGGGCTTAGGCCAGTCACACCACAGGAGGCGGGGGGCGGCAGGTCAGTGTCTTTCTAGGGGGAGACCTCTATTTAAACATGCATAGGGGCCAGCAGTCAGGGGGCAGCATCTCAAGTTTCTGGCTGCAGTGCCCCTCAGACTGCCAGGACCCAACTACCACCATTTTTCCCCCCTAGAAAGACACGACACCGTTCTCTTATAAATTAAAATACTTTTATTTGAATTTTCCATTTTGGAGAGAGGCATGGAGAAAAAACCACTCTCATCTTTTGGCATAAAATTTGGTCGCAGCTTTAAACCAGGCATTAACTTGCCAACATCACGGGGTTCAGGTAAATGTACCGCCTTCCGGCCGTCCGGCGCGGGTATTTCACCACCACTTTTTCTACCCCTTCCGCCAAGGAGCAGCACCGCGCCAGCAAGCTGCGACCCCCCCCAAAAACTGAAATACCTGAGCCGTCCCAGGCATTTCCGAAACCACCATATCCATAACATCATCATTTTGGGGTGTACCCATCCGAGCTTAAGGACAGCCAAATATTGCCTTCCAGCTGGCGGTGCCAGACCAACAACCTCTTTTTTTTTTTTTTTTTTTTTTTTTTTTAAAAAACACTTTATTAACAGCACAACTTGGGTAGGCCCTGATCGACCATGCGCCAGGAGAGATCCTTATCACATTCTTCCATAGCTCCAATCCCCCTGGGCCAGAGGGTAACCTTCGACCGGATCGTTGTAACACTCCGCACTAAAACAGGGAAACCTGTACCTCTCTGACCGGATAAGGGTAAGAGGCCTAGCTAGACGGCCTTGGACCAGCTACTTGAAGCCTATGTGTATCACCAAGTCGGTTGTAGAAAAGAGAGCTCACGCAATCTTGATCGCCTCTGATAGACCCACAGCTGAGCCAAGCTCCGGCAACCTTTCCAATTACTTTCACTGTAACAGGAACCAAGAACCGACCACCAAGGCGAAGAGGCGAAGATCCGCTCTCCTCGCAGACAACATACATGGAAGTAACCTCGGACCCAATCACTGGGCCGACTTGGATCTGAAAGGCAAAAACACTGTCAGAACAGGGAATTCTCGTAACCATCAAACACCTCGTCTCTCCAAGGTGGTACTGACAAAAACCCACAAAAAATTTTTTTTTTTTTTTTTGGATAAACAAATCACAATCATGTCATTTTACATTAGCCCTGTACGCTGTTCTGAATCTCCTTACGTGTCGAATAAAACCCGATTTCAAAAAACCAACTCCGACCTGACGTCCCTCATAATGCATTTCCATTGTCGTTACCTGATCCACTGAAAACTGTGCTCATGTATGCTGGCTCCTGAAGCCTTGTAGCACCCCAACTCTGGGAGAGTACGTGCCGGGTACCACGGCTGGCAAACACCAAAATAACGAGTAACCGTCGCATTACCAACCAAAAACCAGCCCACAAAATGGAGGACCAACTACGTAACGCTAAAATGAAGGGCCGTCGTCATGGGTAAAAACTGGTCCCATACACCCGCTCGCCTAAGAGACATAAACGACAACGTCGGGACACCCGCCGAGTGAGGGAAAAAGATCCAAAATATCAATGTATAGATTTGCAATGGGGCGAACAATCCAAACCCCCACTTTTTTCTTTTTATTTTTTTTTTTTAAAAACAAAACAAACAATCTTCGGCTAAAAAAGAATAGGCCTACTGTGCTCCACTCGCTTACCATAATCATCCAACCCTTCAATACCTTTCACCCCACAAGACCCTCATCGCTTCAGTACCGTTCCGCAATTTAAAAATGGGAAGACCGACCTCGTAACAGTTTGCTTGCAACCGAAATTGGTGCACATTCGCTGAATACTGCAGGGCGTGTATTACTAGAGGGTGGCTTGTAAAATCGTCACGCACATCAACCACCAAAGCAACACCCGCTGAATAACGTACCATCGAACCGTCAGGTCAATGCAAAATGGAGGCCCGGATCATAGGCCTAACTTCACCGAGCACCCCACCATCTAGCTGAGAACTCCAACCTTGATCCTGCTGGTGGGTTGAGTTACCAAAATACCTGAGATTGAGATTGCAATAAGGTGCCCGATACAAACCCGGAACCCAGATGCCTGTTTTGCCTTCAACCCTGCGTTGACCCATAATTATTCCAAGCCACAAAAACCTAATCAGCCTGATTACTTATTCGAGGAAAGGGCTGTAGTTGGTTAAGGCTTTTACCCACCGGCATCGTCGGACCACTGGTCATTCTCCTATTTCCCAGTCCACCCCCCTTTTTGTGTAGCTGGAACCGAAATAGGGGGAAAGGCGCAATCAAAGTTAGGTTAATGGACCATGTCCCCCCGGGCCCAGCATAAGGAGCATTTTTTTTTTTTTTTATATATAACTATATAAACACTTTGTATCGCAAATGATCCCAAACAGCTGGCCCTGCAACGCCGGAAATAATCCACCTACAAATCTGTCTGTTCCTGCCCTTGAAACTATTATGGCATGGCACGGTGGCTCAATGGCTAGCTGCAGCCCTGGGGACCTGGGCCCAAATCCCGCCAAGGACACCATCCGCAAGGAGCCTGTACGTTCTCCCCGTGACTGCGTGGGTCTACTCCGGGCACTCTGGCCTCCTCCCACACCCCCATAAACATACAGGTATGAAATCCAGACCGTAAGCCCCGATGGGGCAGCGTCCCCAATCCATGCAACGCACACAAAAACTAAAAGTGAATTTATACCTTTTAGAATATGTATGTGGAAGTAATTGTCCAGAAAATATTAGCGGGCATAATTATTCTGCGAATAGCTAACATTGCCGGTTTTCCCATCTCACTTGTTTATTTTCGGTTCTTACGGTAAGGAAAACCAATTAAAACATACGTAATTAACCAAAGAGGGAAAATCTAGTACAAAAGGATGAAAATTACTTCACTACAAAAAAGAAGCAGTTGTAGAAAAACAATCAAACCATGCAACTGTACAGAGATATACTTCTCACATTTCGATAAAACTAACTGTGGCCAATATCGATCCCTTCTTTCAATTACAGCATGACATTAGGGGTAAAACAGGGGGGTTAGATCCCGTGATCCCATAATATTGTCACTAATCAATAAATCACTTGAAGGGTCAGTTAACCGGTGGCAACAAGATTATTACAAGGAATGGAGGCCGCCTGTATTAAACTAAGGTTGAAAAATTAAGATATGTTTAATTTTTGAAAGACGTCTCAGAGGATATCTCATTTGTACCTCTTCCGACAAGTCTACAAGCTGCCGTAACCCTCCGTCTGATACAGCGCCGCACAATCAGCTCTGTCATCTACTGTAATCTCACCTATCCCTTGTAGACTGTGAGCCCTCGCAGGCAGGGTCCTCTCTCCTCCTGTACCAGACCGTGCCTTGTATGGTTTATGATTATTATACTGGTACCTATTATGTAAAAACCCCTTTCACATGTAAAGCGCCATGAATTATATGGCGCATAATAAATAATAATAATTTGTATAAATACCCGTGTGGTCAATATAAATAAACTGCCACCAAACTTAATCCTCCGAAATAGGGAAGGCTTCTTTACAGTTAGAGCAGGTAGATTGTGGAATGCTGTCTACAAGGGGTAGGAATGCTAAATACCATCACAGCTTTTTACAGAAAACGGGGGAAGGCGATTCCCTCAGCACCAATAACATTGTTTGTTATAAATAACTTAGTGACAACATGTAGAGCTGGGCGGGAAGCCTGTTACCTGTGACATCACATTATCCTCCCTAGGGGGACTTATCCCACCCCGCACTCCCCATCAGGGTACTCACCTGGTGATTCAGGAAATGACAAGACGACTGGATCTAGATCTACCCACGTAACGCCTGCTACGACGACGCTCACACCTATCCAAGGGTTAAGATGACAGACTCCGGACATGGTGGCTACCCATGCCAAAGCTTGCTACCGTGACCCCTGCACATGACCGTACAACGCGATGGTCGGCACCGCACCCACCGCCGCCATAACATGCTGAAATCCACTGTGTGACAACGGGGCGGGGCTGTTAACAGTCACCATTGTCATAATGTCAAATGGAGTGTGTTTTGGCCTGGGAGGGGGCTTGGTGTAGGTGTGGTATCAGCAGGAGGGAAAACACGCCACCTGCTGACTGTTGCTTCTTGCCCCTGTTCACTACCAGCCCCCCTCAATTTGAACATTGAAGTCCTAACAGAATCCCTTAAACCGCCCGCTCACTGGGAGACCCACATGGTCCCTGGTTCATTCCCAGGCTAGCCCCCTTGGCATTCCCGGGGCATACAAACGGAGGGGAGGGGAAGTTCAGTGCGTGTGGGATGGGATGATTTGAACTCTTGCAGGTTAGTGCCTGCATACTACATTCCCCCCTACTGTGCCTCCAACCTGCGCTGTGACAGGGACTGCACTGAGTCTGCACTTCAATTAGGCTGTGTGCGTAATTCATGCGTCCTGCGTCCCCTGCACAGTCTATGGAGACTGTGCAGAGGCCGTACGCATGTGGCATATTAGAACGCAGCGATTCAGCTGTTGCCCGAATCGCTGTGTTCTAAGAAGTGACATGTCACTTCCGTGCGCTCCGCCGGCAGCCCCTGCTCTGTCGATGGCAGGAGCTGCAGGCTGAGCGCACGTTCTCTACCGGCACCATGCACCTCAGAATGGAGCTTTTCAGCTGCGCTCTGAGGCACACCTTTTAGGTGCCGTGCAGAGCGCACACAGCCCTACCCAGCTCCTCCTCGGCACTGGCGACGGTGTCTGGTCGGCGGTGGCTGGGCGGCGGGTGGGCGGGGCCAATGACAAAGAGCGCGAAGCGCTCTTTTTCAAACTTAATGGCGGCTCAAGCTGACCGGCGGGCGGGTAGTTCCCTCAGAACGCCGCTCGCCGGCGCACGTAGCTTGAGCCTCAGCAGGGAGGGAGCTGCTCACAGCAAACAGCGCCGTGAGCAGAACGCTTTCCTCCATGCTGATTTTAGGGGAGGAGGGGGGGGGGGGTGGGGGGTGAGGGGGGGGGGGGTGAGGGTGTTAAATAATGGCGAGCACAAGCGGACCAGCGGGCGGGTAGTTCCCTTAGAACGCCGCGCTCACCGGTCACACATCGCTTGTGCCTCAGCAGAGAGGGAGCCGCTCACAGCTAACAGTGCTGTGAGCTGAAACGCTTACCTCCCTGCTGATAGCTCTCTTACCGCCTCCAGGAGCGGGTCTCTGTGTCCGGCTGCCCAAACAGGTCCGGGTCCTGCAGCCGAGAGGCTGGAAGCTGGGCAGCACGGTGATATGTATCCAGGAGGCGGGGCTTAGGCCAGTCACACCACAGGAGGCGGGGGGCGGCAGGTCAGTGTCTTTCTAGGGGGAGACCTCTATTTAAACATGCATAGGGGCCAGCAGTCAGGGGGCAGCATCTCAAGTTTCTGGCTGCAGTGCCCCTCATTACTGCCATGAACATATGAATAAAGAGAAATTTAGCTACTGAATTGATCAATGCAATAGAGCCCCAACACTACGCCCAGTGGCGTAACTACCGCGGTCGCAGCGGTCGCGATCGCGACCGGGCCCGGGCGGTTTGGGGCCCGCGGGGACCCGGCAGATCAGCAGCCAGCTCCTCTCAGTGAGAGAGAAGCTGCGCTGATCTATCACAGTGCATGCGCCCACTATATGACCCGCTGCCGCCCCCGACACCGGGCCCTCCTGCCCGATGTCAGCGGCGGCACCGGGGCCCCCCTCCCCCGTCACCGCGCACAGTAATAATGAAGCAAAGAGCGGCCGGCACCGCTCTGCATCATCATTCTGCCCCTGTGCCTGTGCGGTGACGTCACTCCTGTGCGACTGCTGTGCTGAGTGCACAGAGCGCAGGGAGGGAGGACGAGCAGCAGTGGAAGGAGGAGAGCAGGGACTCGGGAGTACAGCATCAGTGGAACAAGGAGACGTCAGGACAGAGCAGCAGTGGAAGGAGGAGAGCGGTGAGTACTTGGTTTTTTTTTTATATATATATGAGTACACGGTGGTCAGAGGCCTGGAGTGGGGAGGCTGCATTATACTGTACATGGAGGCCTGGGGTGGGAAGGCTGGATGATACTGTACATGGAGGCCTGGGGTGGGGAGGCTGCATCTGTACATGGAGGCCTGGGGTGGGGAGGCTGCCTGATACTGTACAAGGAGGCCTGGAGTGGGGAGGCTGCATTATACTGTACATGGAGGCCTGGGGTGGGAAGGCTGGATGATACTGTACATGGAGGCCTGGGGTGGGGAGGATGCATGATACTGTACATGGAGGCCTGGGGTGGGGAGGCTGCCTGATACTGTACAAGGAGGCCTGGGGTGGGGAGGCTGCCTGATACTGTACATAGAGGCCTGGGGTGGGAAGGCTGGATGATACTGTACATGGAGGCCTGGGGTGGGGAGGCTACATCTGTACATGGAGGCCTGGGGTGGGGAGGCTGCCTGATACTGTACAAGGAGGCCTGGGGTGGGGAGGCTGCCTGATACTGTACAAGGAGGCCTGGGGTGGGGAGGATGCATGATACTGTACATGGAGGCCTGGGGTGGGGAGGCTGCCTGATACTGTACATGGAGGCCTGGGGTGGGGAGGCTGCATGATACTGTACAAGGAGGCCTGGGGTGGGGAGGCTGCCTGATACTGTACAAGGAGGCCTGGGGTGGGGAGGCTGCATGATACTGTGCATGGAGGCCTGGGGTGGGAAGGCTGGATGATACTGTACATGGAGGCCTGGGGTGGGGAGGCTGCATCTGTACATGGAGGCCTGGGGTGGGGAGGCTGCCTGATACTGTACAAGGAGGCCTGGGGTGGGGAGGCTGCCTGATACTGTACATGGAGGCCTGGGGTGGGAAGGCTGGATGATACTGTACATGGAGGCCTGGGGTGGGGAGACTGCATCTGTACATGGAGGCCTGGGGTGGGGAGGCTGCCTGATACTGTACAAGGAGGCCTGGGGTGGGGAGGCTGCCTGATACTGTACAAGGAGGCCTGGGGTGGGGAGGCTGCATGATACTGTACATGGAGGCCTGGGGTGGGGAGGCTGCCTGATACTGTACAAGGAGGCCTGGGGTGGGAAGGCTGGATGATACTGTACATGGAGGCCTGGGGTGGGGAGGCTGCATCTGTACATGGAGGCCTGGGGTGGGGAGGCTGCCTGATACTGTACAAGGAGGCCTGGGGTGGGGAGGCTGCCTGATACTGTACAAGGAGGCCTGGGGTGGGGAGGCTGCATGATACTGTACATGGAGGCCTGGGGTGGGGAGGCTGCCTGATACTGTACATGGAGGCCTGGGGTGGTGAGGCTGCATGATACTGTACATGGAGGCCTGGGGTGGGGAGGCTGCCTGATACTGTACAAGGAGGCCTGGGGTGGGGAGGCTGCCTGATACTGTACATGGAGGCCTGGGGTGGGAAGGCTGGATGATACTGTACATGGAGGCCTGGGGTGAGGAGGCTGCATCTGTACATGGAGGCCTGGGGTGGGGAGGCTGCCTGATACTGTACAAGGAGGCCTGGGGTGGGGAGGCTGCCTGATACTGTACAAGGAGGCCTGGGGTGGGGAGGCTGCATGATACTGTACATGGAGGCCTGGGGTGGGGAGGCTGCCTGATACTGTACATGGAGGCCTGGGGTGGGGAGGCTGCATGATACTGTACATGGAGGCCTGGGGTGGGGAGGCTGCCTGATACTGTACAAGGAGGCCTGGGGTGGGGAGGCTGCATGATACTGTGCATGGAGGCCTGGGGAGGCTGCATTATACTGTACATGGAGGCCTGGGGAGACTCCATTATACTGTACATGGAGGCCTGGGGAGGCTGGCAGCATTATTATACATGGAGGCCTGGGGAGGCTGGCTGCATTATTATACATGGAGGCCTGGGGAGGCTGGCTGCATTATTATACATGGAGGTCTGGGGAGGCTGGCTGCATTATTATACATGGAGGCCTGGGGAGGCTGGCTGCATTATTATACATGGAGGCCTGGGGAGGCTGGCTGCATTATTATACATGGAGGCCTGGGGAGGCTGGCTGCATTATTATACATGGAGGCCTGGGGAGGCTGGCTGCTATATTATACATGGAGGCCTGGGAGGCTGGCTGCTATATTATACATGGAGGCCTGGAGAGGTTGGCTGCATTATTATATATGGAGGCCTGGTGAGGCTGCATAATAAACATGAAGGACACCTTATACATTGAATATAGAGGTGTAATATACATAGAGGTCTATGAGGCTGCATTATACTGGAGGTCTATAGGGCTGCATTAAAATGGAGGTCGGGGGGGGGGGGGGGCTGTATAATACAAAATGAAGGGACACCTTATACATGGAATATAGGGGTGAATTATACATGGAGGAGTATGGGGCTGCATAATACCATCTGAAGTTTTATGGGGTTGTGTTATAATACATATAGGACTATGGGGGCTGCATTATAATATATGGAGGACTATGGAGGCTACCTTATACATGGACTATGGAAGTGCATTATAAAACATGGAGGACTATGTGGTGCAGTATAATATATGGATAACTATGGGGTGAATTTTAATACATGGAGAACTATGGGAAATGCATTATAATTGAAGGGCTACTTTATACATGGAGGATTATGGGGGTGCATTATAATATATGGAGGGATATGTATCTGCATTCTAATATATGAAGGGTTATGTGAGACCCTTTATACAATTATTTGGAAGGCTATGTGGGGGCTGTTATAGTATTTTGAGAACTTTATACAGGGGGGACAAAGATACAAGTATGGGATGGAAATGTTTTGTGCTGAGGGAAAAAGGCTCTTTCCCTCAGCAGCCAACTTTCCCATGCTCTGCTATACATCTCTCAGCACCCAGCTTTCCCATGTTCTGATATACATCTCTCAGCACCCAGCTTTCCCATGCTCTGCTATACATCTCTCAGCACCCAGCTTTCCCATGCTCTGCTATACATCTCTCAGCACCCAGCTTTCCCATGTTCTGATATACATCTCTCAGCACCCAGCTTTCCCATGATCTGCTGTACATCTCTCAGTACCCAGCTTTCCCATGCTCTGCTATACATCTCTCAGCACCCAGCTTTCCCATGTTCTGCTATACATCTCTCAGCACCCAGCTTTCCCATGCTCTGCTATACATCTCTCAGCACCCAGCTTTCCCATGCTCTGCTATACATCTCTCAGCACCCAGCTTTCCCATGTTCTGATATACATCTCTCAGCACCCAGCTTTCCCATGTTCTGCTATACATCTCTCAGCACCCAGCTTTCCCATGCTCTGCTATACATCTCTCAGCACCCAGCTTTCCCATGCTCTGCTATACATCTCTCAGCACCCAGCTTTCCCATGTTCTGATATACATCTCTCAGCACCCAGCTTTCCCATGTTCTGATATACATCTCTCAGCACCCAGCTTTCCCATGTTTTGATATACATCTCTCAGCACCCAGCTTTCTCATGCTCTGATATGGGAAAGCTGGGTGCTGAGGACAAGATAAATATCAGAACATAGGAAAGCTGGGTGCTGATAGAGGGATTTCAGGGTGCTGTGGGTGAGAGCCAAGTGTCAGCGTCATTATCCTGTACCCCGAGTGTCAGTGTCATTATCCCTTACCCCATACCTCCCAACCGTCCCGGATACAGCGGGACTTTCACGCTTTACGTTGTTTGTCCCGTTGCCACGATCGGGAAGGCCGGCTCCCGGGCTCCGCCCACCCACTCTCTCTCCGCCTCCCTGCTTTTCCCTCCTACCATCCCAGTAGACGTGGCATAACAGAGAGGAGCGCTGCCTGTGCTGCTGCTGGTACAGTAAAATCTCCCCAGCGCTGATTTCCCTCCCTCCCCCCCCCTCACCCCCGGCCGGAGCCTCTCTGTGCGGTCGGCCGGCCGCCTGTCTGTGCGGTCGGCCGGCCGCCTTTCTGTGCGGGCGCCCCCCGGCGGCCTGTCTGTGCGGGCGCCCCCCGGCCGCCTGTCTGTGCGGGCGCCCCCCGGCCGCCTGTCTGTGCGGGCGCCCCCCGGCCGCCTGTCTGTGCGGGCGCCCCCCGGCCGCCTGTCTGTGCGGGCGCCCCCCGGCCGCCTGTCTGTGCGGGCGCCCCCCTGCCGCCTGTCTGTGCGGGCGCCCCCCTGCCGCCTGTCTTTGCGGGCGCCCCCCTGCCGCCTGTCTGTGAAGGCGACCGGCCACCTCACTGTGTGGGCGACCGGCCGCCTCACTGTGGCTCCCTGCGTGTCCATGCTGGAGGCCCGCCGGCTGCCTGCGTGTCCATGCTGAATGGGTGTGGATGGGGAGTGGATATGGGCGTGACTGTGAAATGGGTGTGGTTAGGGGGCGTGGCCTAAAAATTTGCTATGCACGCCGCAAACTTTGTCCTTCTTTTCCTTCTTTAAAAGTTGGGAGGTATGCCTTACCCCAAGTGTCTGTGTATGTGGAGGGGGGGCCCAGGTCTAAACTTTGCACCGGGGCCCATCCAACTCTAGTTACGCCACTGACTACGCCAAAGTATTTCTCTACGTTGGGGTCCCTAGCTTGTGTGTGT
Organism: Anomaloglossus baeobatrachus; assembly: GCF_048569485.1. NCBI lineage: Eukaryota > Metazoa > Chordata > Amphibia > Anura > Aromobatidae > Anomaloglossus > Anomaloglossus baeobatrachus. Next base: position 74,743,282 of record NC_134362.1, on the reverse strand, counting down.
CCTCTCATGCAGTTAAAAAACTGCCAACACCGTCATCCTCTCACGGGCCCGCACGGCAGCCACTATCTCCCCCATCTCCGCCACCCAGTGCTCCACCAGAAAGCTTACCTGGTGCTGGAGGCGGCGGCACATCTCCTCTGTTCGGGCCTTCACCCACGCCGCTGAACCTGGCGCGGGCTCCGGGAATTCGGGAACTCTGGACGGGAGTTGCCATGCTGCTGCTGCACTGTTGGGATCCAGGAACGGAACGGATGCAGGGTCCTGGAGTTCCTGCCCTTTTATCTTCTTGGTCACATCAGGCAGCCTCTTCCACCGCCTCCCCCTTGGTTTTCTCTCAGCACTCCTCCTCCGGGGGCAGGGCTTCACCTTCGCGCCTTCACTGTTCGGGGAAGACGACTCGAGCGGGAAACTTTCGTGCCAAGATGGTGGAACTTCAACTTTTTCGGCAGGACACCGCTGACGGATACTTCCAAGGCGCACTTTCACAGATGAGTGGACTGTCCGAATCATGTTCGTGACGCCAGAAGAGTCGAGGTGTACCGCCCTGAGAGGGGCTCGGCTGCTCCCTTGCTGGGCCGAGCTGCTCGAGGTCTGGGCTCGGGTTGTCGGTGGCTCGAGTGCCTCTGGACCGGGGGCCACGTCGATCTGTTAAGGGGAGGCAGTGGGGTGGTGGTGTGGGACGAGGTTCGCAGCCGGGGGCCGCGTTGTCGTTGTACGGGTCGTGACGCCACCCACGGGTCGTGGTGACGGGATGCACCACCGCTGCGGCTGGAGTGAAGGGGGGGAGCTCCCGTGAGCGGTGTTTTGGCCGCAGCCTAGATGTTAGCCCCAACGTGGGTAGGGGCGGTGTGTCCCGGGGCCCGGTGGTACGGGCGACGATGATGTCGGGGTGCAGGGTGCCGTGCTGCGGTGCAGTGTCATGCCCGGATGGCACTAGTGTACTCACTATTAATTCACAATCAGAGTCACTAGTAAACCAAAGTTCGGGTATGGTCGGGTCCCGCAGCTGGCTGCTTGTGTCCCTTGTGAGGCTGATGGTGGCCCCTTTCTCTTGCACCTCTTGTTTTGACTGTTGACTCCCCTGCCTGGACAGTGGTAGCCCGCTCCCTGACGTTGAGCTGCCGGAAGAGCCCTCGGTTACCCGCAGGCGCTGGCCCGTCGGGTGTTTGGCCCTTGGCGGTGGCACTCACCCGGTATCGGTGGGCTGTTGCCTTCTTTCGGGACTTTGGGTGAGGATGAACCCGTGAGGTCCAGACTGCAATCAGTGAATTTGCCTAAACCCAGTGGCTTCTAAGCTAGGATGGGGTCTGAGTACCCGGTTTCGGGTGCTCCGGTAAACGGTTGACTCCCCGGTTCAGGGCCGGCGGGCTCCAACCCTGGCCCGGTCCCTACGGTTCCACCGGTTGCTGCACCGCTACTCCTGCAGACGGCCACCACCGTCTGCCTGCCTGTTGGTTCAAGGGTCCCAGGCTCCAACCCGGGTCCCTGACAGTTTCTCTCCTTTTCACCTCCTGTCAGCTCTCTCACTAGAACTTGCAAATAAGAAAGCCGCGGAGACACCATCACGTGTTTCTCAACGCTGGCAGGAAACTAGCCAGGTCTTTCACCGGGAAGGAACAACCACGGGAAGGGCAGTCTCCAGTCAAGGAGACCACCTATACCAAACATGGTATCCATCCACAGACAGCCGTTTCGGGGTATTTGCCCCTCATCAGTGTGGAGTAGGAATCTGGCTAGTGGGGGCAATGCCTAGTAAAAGAGTAGTAGTCTTTTACTAGGCATTGCCCCCACTAGCCAGATTCCTACTCCACACTGATGAGGGGCAAATACCCCGAAACGGCTGTCTGTGGATGGATACCATGTTTGGTATAGGTGGTCTCCTTGACTGGAGACTGCCCTTCCCGTGGTTGTTCCTTCCCGGTGAAAGACCTGGCTAGTTTCCTGCCAGCGTTGAGAAACACGTGATGGTGTCTCTGCGGCTTTCTTATTTGCATACTTCCCAGGGGGCAATGCTCTAGAATCACTGCGTTGAGAAACACGTGATGGTGTCTCCGCAGTGGATATGTTGATCTCCCTAAGGTCAAAAATGCTTGCTCTCACTAGAACTTAACTGTTTTTACTTCCTGCCTCAGGGCAGTAGTCTCCTTGGTGGGCGTGCCTTTCTGCCTGACTCCGCCCACCTGGTGTGCCCTACTGGCCCTGAGGGAGGCATCAGGTCTTCCTTTCGGGTGACGGGTCTGTCCTCACAAGGGATGGTGTGTGTGTGTAGTGTGGTGGGTGTTGTTACCTGTGACCCCTGGGGTCCAAGGCGTCACATTTGCATGGGTTTCCTCCGGGTTCTCCTGTTCCCTCCCACACTCCAAAGACATACAGACAGGGACTTTAGATTGTGAGCCCCAATGGGGACAGTGTTCCTAATGTATGTAGAGCGCTGCGGAATATGTTAGCGCTATATAAAAAAATAAAGAGATTTGAAATTAGCCTTATACTAAAGCTCTGGAAGGACTAGGGGAAACTATATGCAACTGGGTAAGGAATTGGCTAAAAAATAGGAAACAAAGAGTAGTCATAAGTGGTACATTCTCTAAATGGTCTATAGACAGCAGTGGGGTACCGCAGGGATCTGTGCTAGGACCGATTCTTTTTAATCTCTTTATTAATGACCTTGTGGATGGGATTGATAGTACAGTGTCAGTCTTTGCTGACACCAATCTATGTAGGATATTAAAAACTGACCTTGATAGTACAATATTACAAAATGATCTGGATAAGATGTCAGAATGGGCAGATACTTGGCAAATGAAATTTAATGTTGATAAATGTAAAGTAATGCACCTAGGACGGAGAAATCCTATAACTGTGTATACATTAAATGGAAGTAAACTCGGGACTACAGAACAGGAGTAGGACTTGGGGATTCTGGTTACAAATAGGGTATGTGTGCACGTGTGCGTATTACATGCAGTTACGCTGCGTTCTTCACCGCAGCGTAACTGCATGCGTCCTGCGTCCCCTGCACAATCTATGGAGATTGTGCAGGGGCCGTGCGCACGGGGCTGCTTGCCGAATCGCTGCGTTCTAAGAAGTGACATGTCACTTCTGTCACGCTCCCCGGCTCTCCTTCCACGTTCCCCGGCTCCCCTGCCGCGCTCCCCGGCTCCCCTGCCACGCTCCCCGGCTCCTTTGCAAGGCGTCCCCCGCTCCACGGCCTCCATGCTTCCTAACCTGCGTCCTCCAGGCAACCCGATCCTCAGTCCCGGCGCCCATCTGCGATGCTGAGCGCTCCTGCCTCCTGTGCACCGCTCCCTGCCCTGGCTTCTGGCACCTGGGCCTCGCGCATGCGCATTAGGGCGCGCGCGCGGTCATTGACCCTCTCTTAAAGGGCCAGCGTCCTCCAACAGGATATTGAAGATTGAGGTGCAGGGTATATAGGGGGTTCCTTTCCAAGTGGGCGGGGCCTGTTCTTCGTGTTTGCTAAGCTAGGAGTCAGGTCTCCCTGTGTTTTGCCTCGTACTCACATATCTCTCTTGTAGAGTCGTTCCTGTCTCGCCAACCGGTCCTGACGATTCCTGAATCACGAACGGTGACTGTCCGCCATCTTGTCAGTCCCTACCATCTCCGATCCCTGGATCCGTGTGGTGACCCACCTCCTCGCTCCGTTGGTTCCGGATTCTGTCTGACATCATCTTGGCCTCCGAACCTGAGCTCCGTCACCCAGACTACCTTCAGAGACTCTGTGGTCCCAGGGACTTCTTCACTCCACTCCTCTGAACGGACTGTCCTGCTACCCGTAGTGCTCCGGCTACCGGGCACCTTGCCCTCGGTGAGGTGTTCAGCCCAGTGGATCCACCTCCTGGGCCTACCCGTCCTCCTGGTCCTAACAGTAAGAACAGGCCATGGATCCCGCCGAAGCACTAGCATCCCAGCTGGGCGGATTGCAGCAGGAACTCGTCCGACAGCGCGAGACCCAGTCCCGCATGCTGGCCTTTATGTCCTCGGTGGATACCCGCCTGAACAAGCTGCAAGCAACAGCCACGTCCCGGGCATCCCAGGCTTCTATAGCACAGTCCCCGGCTGCGGTTCCCGTGGCGGCTTCCTCGGAAGCCTCTAACCTCCGCTTGGCCTCTCCACCCCGATATGCTGGAGATCCCAAGACCTGCAGAGGATTCTTAAACCAGTGCTCCCTCCACTTCAAGCTGCTGCCGCACCTGTTTGCCTCCGACCAAGCCAAGGTGGCGTTTGTGATGTCCCATCTAGAGGGTGAGGCACTGGCCTGGATGAACCCCTTATGGGAGAAGGAGGACCCTGTAACTACTAACATCCAGGAATTCCTGCAGGCGTTTAGAACCACCTTTGACGAACCCGGACGTGCCGCCGCGTCCGCCTCATCACTCCTCAGGCTACGTCAGGGGACCTCGACGGTGGGCCAATATGCCATCCGCTTCCGCACCTTGGCCTCAGAATTAGGGTGGAACAATGAGGCCCTCACCGCCGCCTTCTGGGAAGGACTCTCCAGTCGTATTAAGGACGAGCTGGCAGGCCGCGATGTTCCTTCCACCCTGGATGCCCTGATCGCACTAGCCATCCGCGTGGACCTCAGATTCCAGGAACGATCCAAAGAGGTGTCCCGTGAGAGACGTTCGATACGGCATTCCTCTCCTCCGCAGAAGCCCGCCGTACTTCAGTCAGCGTCGTCTGGTGTCTCTGTCCACGAGCCCATGCAGATTGACCGTTTGCGGCAGTCCGAACAACGCCGAGCAGAACGGCTCGCAAAGGGCCTCTGCTTCTACTGCGGAGAGGGCACACACCTGCTACGTTCCTGTCCAGAGAGGCCGGGAAACTCCAAAGCCTAGGGTTGGTAGGAGAGGCCACCCTAGGTGCTGGGACTCTCTCAGACCCGGTTACGTGGACTGTGCAAGTGACAGCAGGAGAGACGCGGTTCACGGCAGAGGCGTACCTCGATTCCGGGGCAGCAGGCAATTTCATCCAGCAGGCCACGGTGGACAAGTACCTGGTACTGGTTACTCCACTCGACAAACCCCTCGTGATTGCCTCCGTAGATTGGAGACCCCTCTCTGACACCATCACTTGGATCCCCAAGCCTGTTGTACTACGCATCGGTGCCCTGCACACTGAGAAAATCGCCTTCTACGTCCTCCCGCATATGTCTCATCAAATCCTGCTGGGACTCCCCTGGTTACGGACACATGAACCGTCGGTCAGCTGGCGCGCTGGCGAAATTACCCGATGGGGCCCCTCTTGCCACGAGAACTGCTTGAGGTCCATACAGCCCATCCGACGACCTCCGGTCCCGGAGTCCCTACCAGGACTGCCTTCGGCCTACTGGTCCTTCGCGGATGTCTTTGATAAAAAGGAGTCAGAGGTACTGCCGCCACATCGTCCATACGACTGTGCCATCGACCTACTCCCGGGAACCACACCACTTTTGAGGACGGATATATCCTTTGTCCCCTGCTGAAACAAGGGCCATGTCTGCCTACATCACTGAGAACTTGGCAAGGGGATTCATCCGGAGATCCTCCTCTCCTGCTGGAGCAGGCTTCTTCTTCGTCAAGAAGAAAGAGGGCGACCTGCGCCCCTGCATTGACTACCGGGGATTGAACCAAATCACCGCGAAGAATAAATACCCCCTGCCGCTCATCCCCGAATTGTTTGATTGGCTTAGAGGAGCTCGTGTGTTTACCAAGTTGGATCTTCGGGGTGCCTACAACCTGGTCTGCATCCGCTCTGGGGACGAATGGAAGACCGCATTTAACACTCGCGATGGGCACTACGAGTATTGTGTGATGCCCTTCGGCCTGTGTAACGCACCGGCGGTCTTTCAAGAATTAGTGAACGACGTGTTCTGGGACCTTCTCTACGTTTGTGTGGTGGTGTATCTGGATGACATCCTGGTCTTCTCTCCGGACCTCCAGACTCACAGAGAAAACGTGCAGCTGGTACTGCAAAGACTGCGAGAGAATCGTTTGTACGCCAAGTACGAGAAGTGTGTCTTCGAGCAGTCTTCTCTTCCCTTCCTGGGTTACGTAATCTCCGATACCGGTCTGCAGATGGACTCAGAGAAGGTCTCTTCCATTCTCAACTGGCCCCCCCTTCCGGACTGAAGGCAATCCAACGTTTTCTTGGATTTGCGAACTATTACCGTCAGTTCATCCCTCACTTCTCTGCCCTGACTGCACCTCTCTCTGCCTTGACCAAGAAGGGGGCTAATCCAAAGGACTGGTCACCAGCGGCCGACGCCGCGTTTGGCTCCCTGAAACGGGCATTTGCTTCCTCTCCGGTCCTCCACCGTCCTGAGTTAAACCGACAGTTCACCTTGGAGGTGGATGCCTCCTCCTCTGGAGCCGGAGCAGTACTCATGCAGAAGTCCTCCTCTGGGAAGATGGTTACTTGCGGTTTCTTCTCCAAGAGCTTCTCAGCGCCTGAACACAACTACACCATCGGTGACCGAGAGCTATTAGCAGTCAAACTGGCCCTGGAGGAATGGCGCTACCTTCTGGAGGGAGCAGTGTACCCCGTGATCATTTACACGGACCACAAGAACCTGGAATACCTGCGGTCTGCTCAGCGACTGAACCCACGACAAGCCAGGTGGTCCTTGTTCTTTGCCAGATTCGATTTTCAGCTCCATTTTCGGCCCGCGGATAAGAATGTGCGAGCAGATGCCTTGTCCAGGTCATTCGTGCCCATGGAACAGGAGGAGGAGACATCCCAGCCCATCATCTGCCCAACCAAAATCATTCCGGTGGCTCCTGTCTCTCTGGCCCAGATACCGCCCGGGAAGACCTATGTCTCAGAACCTGACAGACAAAAAGTGTTGCACTGGGGCCATGCCTCGAAAATAGCCGGCCATGCCGGTCAGAAGAAAACATGGAATACAATTATACGTCACTATTGGTGGCCATCCCTTCGCACGGACGTCACGTCCTTTGTCTCAGCCTGCTCCTCTTGTGCCCGGAACAAGACACCCAAACACCTGCCATATGGTCGTCTTCTGCCGCTGCCTATTCCCTCCGTTCCGTGGCAACACATAGCAATGGACTTTATTACAGACTTGCCCTTGTCCTCCGGACATACGGTCATATGGGTCGTGGTGGACTGTTTCTCCAAAATGGCTCATTTCATCCCTATGGCTGGACTGCCCTCTACCCAGGAGCTCGCTGACGCCTACATACAGCACATCTTCCGTTTGCATGGCTTTCCCTCACACATTGCGTCCGACAGAGGAACTCAGTTTACCTCCCGCTTCTGGAGGGCTCTCTGCAAACATCTGGGAGTGGCTCTGGACTTTTCTTCAGCCTACCATCCTCAGTCGAATGGCCAAGTGGAACGAGTCAATCAGGTCCTGACCTCCTTCTTACGTCACTACGTTAATGCCCATCACGATGACTGGTCCACGCTTCTTCCTTGGGCTGAATTCTCCCATAACCACCACGTCAGTGAGTCCTCCTCCAGCTCTCCCTTCCATGTCGTTTACGGACTTCAGCCTACCGTCCCATTACCTGTATCCTCTTCCTCGGATGTCCCTGCTGCTGATGCTGTAGTCCATGATTTTACAACAATTTGGGACTCTGTCAAGACGTCCCTTGGACGTGCTTCCCTGCGGATGAAGAGACACGCAGACAAGAGGTGTCTGGATCCTCCGTGTTTCTCTCCAGGAGATCTGGTCTGGCTTGCTTCCAAGTACGTCCGATTGAAGCTACCATCATACAAGCTGGGCCCTCGCTACATCGGGCCGTTTAAGGTCATCAGCAAAATAAATGAGGTCTCCTACAAGCTGCAGCTCCCGGCCACGATGAGAATCCCCAACTCCTTCCACGTCTCCCTGCTCAAGCCGGTTGTCCTTGGTCCCTTCTCCGCTGCTGCCAGTTCTGCTCCTCCTCCTATTGCTGATGATGACATCTATGCGGTAAGGGATATCGTGGCCATGAAAACCGTGCGGGGCCGACAGTTCTTCCTGGTGGACTGGGCTGGGTATGGTCCTGAGGATAGGTCCTGGGAACCCCGGGAGAATGTGGGCACTCCCCTGATACGTGCCTTCCTGTCCCGGCTGCGGGGAGGGGGGCGTAGGGGAGGGGGTACTGTCACGCTCCCCGGCTCCCCTTCCACGTTCCCCGGCTCCCCTGCCGCGCTCCCCGGCTCCCCTGCCACGCTCCCCGGCTCCTTTGCAAGGCGTCCCCCGCTCCACGGCCTCCATGCTTCCTCACCTGCGTCCTCCAGGCAACCCGATCCTCGGTCCCGGCGCCCATCTGCTGTGCTGAGCGCTCCTGCCTCCTGTGCACCGCTCCCTGCCCTGGCTTCTGGCACCCGGGCCTCGCGCATGCACATTAGGGCGCGCGCGCGGTCATTGACCCTCTCTTAAAGGGCCAGCGTCCTCCAACAGGATATTGAAGATTCAGGTGCAGGGTATATAGGGGGTTCCTTTCCAAGTGGGCGGGGCCTGTTCTTCGTGTTTGCTAAGCTAGGAGTCAGGTCTCCCTGTGTTTTGCATCGTACTCACATATCTCTCTTGTAGAGTCGTTCCTGTCTCGCCAACTGGTCCTGACGATTCCTGAACCACGAACAGTGACTGTCCGCCATCTCGTCAGTCCCTACTATCTCCGATCCCTGGATCCGTGTGGTGACCCACCTCCTTGCTCCGTTGGTTCCGGATTCTGCCTGACATCATCTCGGCCTCCGAACCTGAGCTCCGTCACCCGGACTACCTTCAGAGACTCCGTGGTCCCAGGGACTTCTTCACTCCACTCCTCTGAACGGACTGTCCTGCTACCCGTAGTGCTCCGGCTACCGGGCACCTTGCCCTCGGTGAGGTGTTCAGCCCAGTGGATCCACCTCCTGGGCCTACCCGTCCTCCTGGTCCTAACAACTTCTTTCGTGCGTTCTGCATGCTGTCTATAGGGAGAGGCAGCAGCACTCAATTTCAGGCAGCAGCTGCTAAAGCAAACAAGATTTTAGGGTGTATAAAAAGAGAGATTAGATCCTGTAATCTCAACGTATGGTTACCTCTCTATAAATCACTTGAAAGGCTACATTTGGAATAGGAAATCAAGTTTTGGGCTCCACATTTAAAAAGATAGTTTGAAGTTAGTCAGTTCAATGGTGGCCACTACATTATTGCAAGGAATGGAGGCCACCCATATGATGAGAGGATGGAAAAGTTGGATTTGTTTTGCCTGAAAAAAAAATGTCTCTGATTAGATCTCATTTATATGTATAAATACATGTGTGGTCAATATAAAGGACTTGCACATAACTTATTCTTTCCAAAGACAAGCAATTCTGGCAGCCTAATAGGAAAGGATTCTTTACAGTTAGAGCAGTCAGACTGTGGAATTCCCTACCACAAGAGGTAGTAATGGCCGAAACTATAACAGCTTTTAAAAAAGTGCTGGATGATTTCCTCAGTGCACACAACATTGTTAGTTATAGATAATTTAGTGACAAAATTTAGAATTGGTGGAGGAAGGTTGAACTACGTAGATAAACCTAGGTCTTTTTTCAACCTATGTAACTGTGTATATCAAGATTTCATCCTCTTTCATCATCAATTTGGTGCCAAATTAACTTTCAGATATTTACAACTCTACATGCAGATTTGTTGCAGATTTTGCTGTGGACATACAATATATCCCACCATATGCATTGCAAATCTTGAATACCGCTGCGAGTTCCACAGCATAAATGGACATTCTGAGAATATATACTCTGCATCAGAGGACAATTTTCGTATGGATGGCGTATGGAATTTTCATGCAGTGTTGTTATGAAATTTGGCAAAATCACATGCATTTTTTGCTGCTATTGTAAGATTTTCTGCAATTTGTCCATCCATTGGGAACAAGCCCTTACAGAAACAAACATAATGCCCAATATTTGTCACACTTCCCGGTCCTCGGCGCCGCCTGCCACTCACCGCCCCGGTCCCCGGTCCCTCTGCCCGCGGCTGCTCCTCTCACTTCCCCTCCTCTGCGTCCTCCGTGCCTCCCGCCCGCCGGCTCCAGCATCCTCCTGCGATCCAGGACACGCTGACTGGCTCCCCTGTATCTCCTTCACAGCATCCTGTACTGGCCTCCGGCACCCAAGCCTCACGCATGCGCATTAGGGCGCGAGCGCTCAGTCACCTTGTCTTAAAGGGCCAGCGTCCCGGGAATAGGATATGACAAGATACAGGTACAGGGTATATAAGACTTCCCTTTTCTGGTGGGCGGTGCCTGTTCAACGTGTTCCCTAAGCTAGGTGCTCAGGTCCCCTTGTGCTTTGTCTCTCCGTTAACACTGTCTCGTGCACAGACTCCGTCCGCTGGTCCTGACTACCGGTTCTCCAGGAAGTGTCCCGGTGACCATCTGCTGAAGATCCCGTCATCTTCCGTTAGCCTATTCCCGTCACCGATCCCCGACTCCACCTGGTACATCCGCCTGCATGGCTCACTGGACCCGGACCCCGTCTGCTGTTCCTACCCGGCACCTGAACCCGGTTCCCACCATCCGTCCTGCCCACGGTGCCTTTGGACTCAGAGACATTCCCTGCAAATCCCTGAAGGACTTGTACCCCTAGTGTTCCGGCTACTGTGCATCTAGGCCCTATGGTGGGGTGATCGGACAGTCCCTGTATAGGGGTTAGCTCCGGATTGCCTCACTGGGGGAGTCCGGTGCACGGCCTAGTGAATCCACCACCAGGACGTTACAATATTAGTGTTAAGCGGGCTTTACACACAGCGACATCGCTAGCGATGTTGCTGGTGAAAGTACCCGCCCCCGTCGTTTGTGCGTCATGGGCAAATCGCTGCCCGTGGCGCACAACATCACTAGGACCCGTCACATTACTTACCTGCCTAGCGATGTCGCTGTGGCCAGCAAATCGCCTCCTTTCTAAGGGGTAGATTCGTTCGACGTCTCAGCGGCGTCACTAAGCGGCCGCCCAATAGAAGCAGAGGGGTGGAGATGAGCGGCCAGAACATCCAGGCCACCTCCTTCCTTCCTCATTACGGGCGGCCACAGGTACGGTGATGTTCCTCGTTCCTGCGGTGTCACACATAGAGCTGTGTGCTGCCTCAGGAACGACGAACAACCTGCGTCCTGCAACAGCAACGATAATTGGGATTAGAACGACTGGTCAACGATCAAGTGAGTAATTTTGATCGTTAACGGTCGTTCGTGCGTTTCACACACAACGACATCGCTAACGAGGCTGGATGTGGGTCACGAATTCCGTAACCACAACGACATCACGTTAGCGATGTCGTTGCGTGTAAAGCCCCCTTTAGTCTCAAAAAAACAACCTAGCTCGTGATCTATTTGGCTCTCGATAAAATGTTAACAGGCCAGAAGAGTAAAATGGATCTTTATTGTAATGAATAGTCTCTGGCACAATCAGATGGATGATGATTAAATTGGGCTGCAGAGTGTAAAGAATCCTTCAATTCCATCAAAAATATATGATATGATAACAGCAGCACACATCATACATGAAGGTCAGACTGCACTTCTACTAGGGAGAGTTCATACAGGTATATTTATAAAAAATATACCAAGGTTATAAATGAGGAAATCTAGAAATGTAGACAGGAATGTGGACAGGGACGGCAGCCAGAAGATGATCAGACCAAAGCAACAAACCAAACTGGAAGCCAGAGAATATTTCACGCCCTGAATACAACTAGTAAAACAACAGATTAATATAATTAGGAATGAGCACTCAACTTGTGGCACAGATTATCTAAAGTATGCAATATCATGAAGAAGAGCCAAAACAGAGGGGAGAAGTGACTTGTAGGCTATAAAATAAAATAATTGTTAGGCACCTAATGTTGATGAAAAAGCTGTGGATGCCGGGGTAGTGAGAAGTAATGTCTCGTTGTTCTAGGTCACAGCACATATTTCTGCAGTATGTAGTTTAGTAACATTATACCATTTACAATTAGTGTGTCAATAAAGGACACACTACAATTTCCAAACACAACTCCAAACTTATGTCTGATACTTCCTTTTCCGGCCAAATGAATGGAAGTCATTACTGGTCTTCTGATAGTGGGTGTGGACCATAAGAAGTGATCTGAACCCACAAATAGTTTGCCTCACGCAAGCTGAGCTGACAGTTTCATTCAGCAGTAACAGCAGAGGCTGATAACTTTGCTAGTAAAGTACTGCAATCTACATTTCAAAAGAAAAGGGTTTCTATAATCTAATCACTGACATGGACAGCTGAAAATCACAAAAATTTGCTTAAGGCCCCCTTCACACGTCCGTGATACACGTGCGTGTTTGGTCCGTTTCCGTATATACCGGAGACACGGCCAAACGTGCACCAATGTTAATCTATGATTGTGGTCACACGTCCGTTATTTCATTATGTCCGTGTGTGCGTGTCCGTGATCCGTATGTGTTTGCGTTTGGCACGGATGCATGTCCGTTATCTGCACGGAGCACGCACACGTGGACACAATGAAAGTCTATGGGTATGTGCACACACGTTAGTAAACACGTATGTATCTACCTATAGTCCGTGTCCGTTTGGTGTTTTTATTTCTAGTGATGTCGGCTATTCTTTCTATTTCTGTGTATGTCCGTCAATCTCCCTGAGTCCGTCGGTCAGTCTCTCTGTCGGTCTCTCTGTCTGTCTGTCCCTCTCTCACAGTCTGTCGGTCAGTTTCCCCCCCTCTCTCATACTTACCGTTCCCCGATCTCCGGCGCAGCGCTGCACGGCATTCACACTGCTGCGGCGGCTTTTACTATTTTGAAAAAGCCGGCCGCCCATTAAACAATCTCCTATTCCCTGCTTTCCCCGCCCCCCGGCGCCTATGATTGGTTACAGTGAGACACGCCCCCACGCTGAGTGACAGGTGTCATACTGCACCCAATCACAGCAGCCGGTGGGCGTGTCTATACTGTGCAGTAAAATAAATAAATAAATAATTAAAAAAAAACGGCGTGCGGTTCCCCCCAATTTTAATGCCAGCCAGATAAAGCCATACGGCTGAAGGCTGGTATTCTCAGGATGGGGAGCTCCACGTTATGGGGAGCCCCCCACCCTAACAATATCAGTCAGCAGCCGCCCAGAATTGCCGCATACATTATATGCGACAGTTCTGGGGCTGTACCCGGCTCTTCCCGATTTGCCCTGGTGCTTTGGCAAATCGGGGTAATAAGGAGTTATTAGCAGCCCATAGCTGCCAATAAATCCTAGATTAATCATGTCAGGCGTCTATGAGACACCCTCCATGATTAATCTGTAAATTACAGTAAATAAACACACACACACCAGAAAAAATCCTTTATTAGAAATAAAAACACACACACATTCCCTGGTTCACCACTTTAATCATCCCCGAAAAAGCCCTCCATGTCCGGCGTCATCCAGGATGCTCCAGCGTCGCATCCAGCGCTGCTGCATGGAGGTGACAGGAGCTGCAGAAGACACCGCCGCTCCGGTCACCTCCACGCAGCTAATGAAGACAGCCGTGTGATCAGCTGAGCTGTCACAGAGGTTACCCGGCCTGACATGATTAATCTAGGACTTATTGCCAGCTATGGGCTGCCAATAACTCCTTATTACCCCGATTTGCCAAAGCACCAGGGCAAATCGGGAAGAGCCGGGTACAGCCCCAGAACTGTCGCATATAATGTATGCGGCAATTCTGGGCGGCTGCTGACTGATATTGTTAGGGTGGGGGGCTCCCCATAACGTGGAGCTCCCCATCCTGAGAATACCAGCCTTCAGCCGTATGGCTTTATCTGGCTGGCATTAAAATTGGGGGGAACCGCACGCCGTTTTTTTTTAATTATTTATTTATTTATTTTACTGCACAGTATAGACACGCCCACCGGCTGCTGTGATTGGGTGCAGTGTGACACCTGTCACTCAGCGTGGGGGCGTGTCTCACTGTAACCAATCATAGGCACCGGTGGGCGGGGAAAGCAGGGAATAGGAGATTGTTTAATGAGCGGCCGGCTTTTTCAAAATAGTAAAAGCCGCCGCAGCAGTGTGAATGCCGTGCAGCGCCGGTGATCGGGGATCGGTGAGTATGAGAGAGGGGGGGACACTTCAGTCACTCGGGGGATTAGCGGTCACTGGTGAATCCTTCACAGGTGACCGCTAATCAGTACTCGACACAGACAGAGCCGCGGTATGAGGATGAAGTCGGGTGAAGTTCACCCGAGTTCATTCTCATCGCGCAACTCTGTCTGCTGTCAGCCGACATTTATAAACGACATTGTGCATCACACACACGGACATTACACACGGACATTACACGTACACATACACGTTAATTCCACACGCATACACGGACGTTCTGCACACAAACACGGCTAGCATACGCAATTCACACAGGTGCCACACGGACCATAAAAACGGACACAAAAACGGGACACGGACCCGAAAAACGGCCCGTAACACACGTGCGTGTTTTTCACGGACGTGTGAAGGGGGCCTAACAAACAGTGGCAGAGCCGTACTGGCCACCTGGCAATTGTTAGATGGGCTGGTGCCTACCCTGGGCCACTCTGACACATTGGTATCTTCCAATATCTTCAGCAGCATAGGTTGGAGATCGCAGGGGGCGTGCTAAGTTCTGGCTCACAGGCTACTGCAATGCATGATGGAACTTATAGTAATAGAGCATAGTAAGCCTGGGGAGAGGAAGTGATCAATGTAAACATCAGAGCTGCAGCTGCAGACACCAAGTGATGCTATCTGTATGATAAAGGTTTATATTACTATAATAAGTAAAACTTCTAAAGAGATTAAAGGTAAACTTACTATAATAAGAGTATAGATTTATTTAGTGGTACATGATAGTACGATTGATGAATAAGAAATGAAATGAGTTAGGGTAGTGGAAAACTTCTTTAAAGATTTGTCCCATCTGGTCAACCTTCCCAGATTGAATCCACCCAGATGATCAACTGCACCTTGAGCTACTGAAGAAATGCAGTATCACATACCGCCCACTCCAATTAATGGGTGACCGTGTAATACACAGATGTGCTGAGCTATATCATCACAGACCGTCCACTTCAATTAATGGATGACCATGTTATACACAGGTGTGCTGAGCTATATCACATACCATCCACTCAACTTAATGGGTGACCATATAATGCACAGGTGTCTGAGCTATATCACATACCACCCACTCCAATTAATGGGTGACCATATAATACAAAGGTGTGCTGAGCTATATCACATACCACCCACGCCAATTAATGGATGACCATATAATACACAGGTGTGCTGAGCTAAAGACTCATTCAGAACTGGGTGACTTCTTGTGCGCAAAAACCAAATAGATTTGTCAGTGTGTCAGTTTTCCCCATCAATGTTTGAGCATTTTTTCTTGTTTGCAAAAAAAAAAAGAAAAATGATAGAGGTTTCTCAAACCTCTCCTAGCAGTCGATGAAAAATGAACAGCACACAGATGGATAGTATCTAAAACCACTGGATTTTTTCATGGACTTATAGAGCTGCCTGGGCAAGTTTGATCCGTCACTTGGATCAAAATTGGACAAGTCTCCAAGTTTTGGTACCACTTGGTTCTTCAAAATACACAGGTATGTGAACCGCCCCATAGAGTATAATGGGTACAAGTTCTATCTGCGACAAACAGGAATAGAGTTTGTCTGTGAAAAATATGGCTTCTAAATGAGCCCGTACAAAACACGGAAAGCCAATGTCTTGAGCGAGGCACATAATAAATATACAGAGAGACCTTGGAACTCTACTTGTTGTTCTAAAGGAGGTAATTAGGGATGCTTACTCAACAGTATCGGCTGCTAAATTGCTTGGCTAGTCATGTTATAATAACTATATATTCTTGATGATGTATTTGACCCAGAATCACATCCACATTGTTCAGTACTAACCACTGCTGAGCAATGATTACCATGTTGTAATGCTCTTCTATGATCTTATGGCGCTCATTTACTCCAGACTTATCTCTTTCAACAAAGACTTGGAATCCAATTAGGCAATAGTTCCGCCTGGTATTTATATAGTGCGACATTCAGGAAATTAATGATTGTTGACAGTAAAGATGATCATGAATTTATGCAAATAGTACTGTAGCTAGAAAAAAAAACAGAAACAGGTCCATCCAGCCAGTCAGAGCCTTTCTTTAAATCAGGAACCTGTCTTCCTTCAAGATCTAGATCATTTTTCTTGTTTCAACTCCAAATAATTATTCAGAATGCCAACAACCAACAATGTACCCCAATATTAATATTAGAGGGCTGCTCTGGTCCAGAGTTAATTTTTAGCAGCACTGTATCACGCTCACCTTAAACTGTGTAGTAAGCACACTGTTAGGATTTGGCTCTGCTTGCAGTTTTAGAGGTCGTCATGTGTCTGCTCATAGGCATTCTGCTTACTTGAGGTCATGTACCGAGTAGCATATCCCTCTTATTTATCTCAATGGTTGCATGTGTGATAGGGGCCTTAGGAGACTATAAATGAGAGAATTGTGTAGGCATTTTTCAGTGCCAAGAAGAAGAGTCACTTTGAAGATAATCTGTCAGCATTATATCACACTCCAAACTATTTACTGTATGTGCATGCAGCTTTTCCATAGACAAGTTCAGCAATACCTTTACATGCCAAGTTCATTCCTCTCTTACTGAGAAAACAGCATTCAAGTGGATATGCAAATGAGACTGAAGAGCTATGGTAGATCTGAAGCCTCTGTCACGCTAGGTCTATTTCTCACCTAGCGCCGCCAATTCCTGCTTGATTGATGGCTCCTCTGCCTGAAATTGCAGAGCAAAGAGGTCGTCGGTGAAGCAAGTGGAGGCGGCACTGGCAGAGGAATAGAGCTGGAGTGACAGAGGCTTCAGACCCACAATAGATCTTCAGCCTCATAACAATTTAAGCTGGAAAAATCTACATGCACATAAATAGCTTGGGGTGAAATCCTGCTGACTGATTCCCTTTAGATCCTCTGCAAACTCATTTTTTATTATTTTATATATATTTTGTTATTATACATATTATTTATTATACATATTATTTCACAATTCATGCCTGAAAATAGGCCACAAAATCCATAAGATGCACCTTCAATTTTAGGGTCAAGACTAAGTGAAGTAGGGAACTCAAGGCCCCACTGTAGAAACAAGATAATAAATATTTATTTGCATTTCCCTGTTTTGCTTGTTGTGCTACAGATAAAATTAAAATTGAATATTATCTTTCAAGCTAAATGCACCAGATTTTTCTTGTAATTTGCACTCAAAGATTGACTTTTCTGATGTGTTATACACACGTGGTCAAAATTGTTGGTTCCCCTCGTTTAATGACAGAAAAATCCACAATGGTCACAGAAATAACTTGAATCTGACAATAGTAATAATAAATAAAAAAAATCTATGAAAATGACCAAATGAAAGTCAGACATTGCTGCTTTTCTGCTTCCACAGAATTTTAAAAAAAAAATAAAACTCATGAATTAGACCTGGACAGAAATGATGTTACCCCTAAAAATAATGTGACAAAAGGGACATGTTACATCAAGTTGTGTCCACTAATTAACATCACGTGTCTACAATCTTGTAATCAGTCAGTGGGCCTGTATATAGGGCTACAGACACTCACTGTGCTGTTTGGTGACATGGTGTGTACCACACTCAACATGGACCAGAGGAAGCAAAGGAAAGAGTTGTCTCAGGAGATTAGAAAGAAAATTATAACCAAGCATGATAAAGGTAAAGGTTTTAAGACCATCTCCAAGCAGCTTAATGTTCCTGTGACTACAGTTTCACATATTATTCAGAACTTTAAGATCTATGACCCCACTGCCCCACCACCGTGCAGAGCTGCCGCCCCACCACCGTGCGGAGCTGCCGCCCCACCACCGTGCTGAGCTGCCGCCCCACCACCGTGCTGAGCTGCCGCCCCACCACCGTGCTGAGCTGCCGCCCCACCACCATGCGGAGCTGACACCCAACCTACTGTCTCCTCCCCAAAATCCTTTAGAATGTAAGCTCGCAAGGACAGGGCCCTCTTCCCTCTGTACTAGTCTGTCTATTGAAACTTGTATATGTATTCTGCATGTAACCCCCTTCTCATGTACAGCACCATGGAATCAATGGTTCTCTATAAATAAATAATAAATAATAATAATCTATGGGACTGTAGCCAACCTCCCTGGAAGTGGCCACAGGAGGATAATTGATGACAAATCAAAGTGACGGATAATACAAATGGTAATAAAAGAGCCCAGAAAAACTTCTAAAGAGATTAAAGGTAAACGTCAAGCTCAAGGAACATCAGTGTCAGATTGCAAGTTGTTTGAGCCAAAGTGGACTTCAAGGTAGACGACCAAAGAGGACACCATTGTTGGAAAAAAATCATAAAAAAGCCAGACTCTAATTTGCCAAACTACATGTTGACGAGCCACAAAGCTTCTGGGAGAATGTCCTATGGACAGATGAGACAAAAATAGAACTTTCTGGCAAGGCACATCAGCTCTATGTTCACAGATAGAAAAATGAAGCATATCAAGAAAAGAACACTGTCCTTTCTGTGAAACATGGAGGAGGCTCTGTTATGTTCTGGGGCCGCTTTGCTGCATCTGGCACAGGGTGTCTTGAATCTGTGCAGGGTACAATGAAATCTCAAGACTATCAAGGGATTCTAGAGAGAAATGTGCTGTCCAGTGTCAGAAAGCTTGGTCTCAGTCACAGGTCATAGGTCTTGCAACAGGATAATGGCCCAAAACACACAGCTAAAAACACACAAGAATGGCTAAGAGGAAAACATTGGACTATTCTGAAGTGGCTTCTATGAGCCCTGACCTAAATCCTATTGAGCATCTTAGGAAAGACCTGAAACATGTCGTCTGGAAAAGGCAACCTTCAAACACCAGAGAACTGGAACAGTTTGCTCTTGAGAAGAGGCCAAAATGCCTGTCGAGAGGGGCAGAAGTCTCATTGACATTTGTAGGAATCGTTTGATTGCAATGATTGCCTCAAAAGGTTGTGCAACCAAATATTAAGTTAAGGAATCATCATTTCTGTCCAGGCTGATTTCATGAGTTTTATTTTTTTTTAAATTCTGTGGAAGCAGAAAAGCAGCAATGTCTGACTTTCATTTGTTCATTTTCATAGATTTTTTTTATTCATTATTACTTTTGTCAGATTCAAGTTATTTCAGGGACTATTGTGTTTTTTTCTTTCATTAAACGAGGGGTACCAACAATTTTGACCACGTGTGTAAATTTATTATGTGTTTTAGACACTTTTTGTGCTTTGTGGAATGAGTGACGAATATGGGTGTAGTTCACTAGAAGGGGGCATGTCCTAATCTGGAACGCGATGCACCAAAAGTTTGCCACAAATTTTCGGCACAAAGTAAGAAAACTAGACAGTCTTAAAATACGATTTATCAAATAGAGTGAACCACTTTAACAAATCTGGTGCATTTTAATACTGTCTACTCTAAGGGTATGTGCCCACGATTAGGACCCTTTGCGGCCTGGAAGCAGCAGGTCCTGACCTGCGGGTCCGCAAGTCTCCTCCGCCGGAGACCGCAGCTGCTCGTGCCCACGATCCATGCTTGGGCAGATATGGTCCCTCTTTTCTGTTCTCCCTGCGGAGGACGCTTGCATCTCCGCAGCAAAGAATTGACATGCTGCGGCCTTGGAAAGCTGCATCGCAGGTGAGTTTATGCTGCGGGCCGTACACGCACAGTGGGCATGGGATTTATAGAAATCCATCCACTGTGCTTTTACAGTACAATGCAGCGTTTTGGATGCAGCTGAAACATGCTGCGTCCTAAACACTGTGAACACTGATCGGGGGCACACACCCTAAGTTTTCACTGGGTAATATCTAGACAGAACTGATGCATATGCCCCAATGTGTCATTTTACATACTAATTTGTGCCATAATATTCCACAGCGCTTTATGGATCTCATCATCACTGTCCCTATTGGGGCTCACAATCTAAATTTCCTATTGGTATGTCTTTGGCGTTATGAAAGACAATCTCACAATCACATATATAAGTAAAAACATTCCAGTTATCACCACATAAAGTGACAAATGTCAGATTTAAAGAATGGCACTGCGTCCTGAAGTCTCAAATAGACAGATTCATGAGATTACCGGAAGCGTGGCTCTGTGCCATCATTGTCTATCACAGCTAGTGATGTAGAACTTATTTTATATGTGATCACTAATGGACGAGCTCGTTCACCTGCTCAGAAATACCATAGGTGCGAGTCAGTGACCTGTGTTTGGTTTATGCACTCTAAATGCACACACCTTTTCCTACCGCTCATTTGACACCTCTGTTCACATTAACATCACTTATACAACCCGATGCCGTGAGTCAGCAATCTCCTGCCGTCTGTTGTGCAATGAATTGTGTTGTCTGAGGATCGATGCAGGCAATGGTATAGCTATAAGGCCCAGTGCCCACGCTGTGTAGTTTTGACGCGTATTTTCAGAAATCTGCAGCAAAATCTGCATGTCCATTGTGAAGCCAGAAAAGTCTATGAGAATTCAGAAGTGCTGTGCCCACGTTGAGTTTTTTCACTTGCGTATTTGGTGCAAATGTCTTATTTTCTGCACCAAATACGCAAGGGAAAAATAAGCAACTTTGCTGGCTTCACAATGGACGTGCAGATTTTGCTGCAGATTTCTGAAAATCTGCCTCAAAATCCGCGTCAAAATCCGCAGCATGAGCACAGGGCCTGAGGCCTTGCTCACATCTGAATATAAAAAAATCAGTCCTTTTTTATCCGGTAGAGAAGTCCGAGTGAAATCTGTTTGGTATTCCATGTGTCATGCAAATGTGGCGCCCTGGACAAGCCAGGGGCCACAGAGCACAACACCCACACACCCCACACTCCCAGCACACCAAAGCCAAAACACAAAACCCTTGTTGCCTTCCTCCAGGGGCTGATGATCACACCAGGGGGTGGGCCAGGCGGTTGGTGCCGCCCACCGAGGAGTTCACAGTCCTGGAGGCGGGAAAACCAGGCAGTTCAGAGTTTGCAGTGAAAGTGGAAGGAGGGAGAGTAGTGAGAGAGGAGAAAAGTGACAGCTAAGCAGCCTGAAGTTGGTCCGGGTGTGTGGCCCGGACAGAGTAGCAAGGTTGGCAGACGATGGTGACCGTCTGCAGGAGTGGCCTATTGGAGTTGCCGTAAGGACCGTGGACGGGCGGTGGCCCGGCGGTACCGGACCGGTACACAAAGAGAAGCCAGCACCATCTAGCAGGGGCTTTTCGGACCCCGGCAAGGCTAGGAGTCGCCGTGAATTTGCCGAATCCGTTAGTGAAGGGGACCTCCTGGGTTTCCAAACAGTCAAGTCCCGACAGAAGGCAATAGTCCAACCGAGTCAGAGAGACACCACCATCGCCAAGGCAACCGTTTCTCAGGGCCAGCGCCTGCGGGCAAAAGGGGCTCCTCCGGCCCATATCCAAGCCGGGGAGCGGGTTACCGGTGGGAACCCATTGGAACCGTACAGACATCTTAGGTGCAGGGAAAGGCAGTTGCCACCAACCTGCTGGGAGCAACAACACCGCAGCCGTCTGTGGGACCCGTCCATCCAGCCGTGTGTTTTACCGAGAACTGTGTCTTCATCATTGGGCTGAGTGAGTACCACCGTGCCGTACGGCACAGCACTGCTCCCGCGACCCTGCACCTCCCCAGGCCCCGTAACCTGCCTGCCATCCATGCCTACCCCATCATCGGGCCCCGGGACAACCAACCCCCTACCCAAGGAGGGGAGAACTAACAACCAAGCTGCTTTCAGTCACCGCTCCCGGGATCCCCGGTGGTGTTACCAAAAATCACCACAACCGTGAGTGGCGTCACGGACAATATCCATAATCAAAACCCCCACAACCAATCTTCCCCCTTTTCACTCACGGGCGAGGAGCACCGCTCGAGTCCCCGGGATCCGGCCCACCGCTCGAGCCACCACCGAGCAGCAGCAGCGGCAGCCGGACCCGAGCAGTGGGAGAGCGCAGCGTCCCCTCCTCCGCCCGCGACAACTTGGCGTCACGAACAGAATCCTACCGTTCTACCAATTGGTGGAAGTGCGCCTTGTGTGACCGCCGGAGGTGTCCGGCCGGAAAATTTGAAAAGCCGCCATCTTGGGCGTGAAGAGTTCCCGCTCGAGCGTCTCCTCGAGTAGTGGAGGCGCGAAGGCCAAAACCCCGCCCCGATAGAGGAGGAGCCGGAAAGAGGCTAAGGGGGACGAAATGGCGGCTGGTCGCATGTGAGCGCGGCTATAGAAGCAGGGACGCCAGGACCCTGCGGCTATTGACTGGTTCCTGGAAGAGGCCGCTGCTAAAGATGCTGAGTCCGACCGACAACACTGTGGTCCCCGCGCCTGGCCCCGCAGCGTGGGTGGAAGTCCGGACCGTCCAGCTAAGCAGCCGTCTGCAGGTCCGCATGCAGCTCCTCCTGGAGGAGTGGGAGGCCGACATGGCGGAAGTGGTGGCGGCCATACGGAGACGCGAGGTGGAGGGAGTCTTGGAAGGGAGGGTAAGTGACCCACGCCCCTGTACCCCTAGTGGGTCGGTCATCGCGGCTGAGGGACCCGGTCCATACCCGCTCCCCCTGCTACCTCCCCCGCTACCCATGTTGGCTGCTGCTGCCCCGCCACTAGGCCCGCTACCACCACCACCGGTAGCGGTACCCTGCCAATCCGCCCCGGCAGACCGACCTGCAGCAGAAGCTCGTGACCGCCCTGATCCGCTTCCATGGAAGAAGCCGAAGGCTGAGGCCGTCAGCAAAGATGCACCGGAGGCACGGCGGGGATGCAGCTGCCAGGAGGCAGAGCAGGCCATGTCACAGCGGGGTCCCTCATTACTGAAGGTGCCGGTCGTAGCCGACACGGAGGGACTCTGGCTGGGTCCATCCCCCGCACACGCTGAACCGGAGCAAACAGAAAGTGCTCCCGACTGGGAGCGGCGGCAACGGCAGCTGCGCAGAGAGATCGATGCCCGAGAGGGGTGTAGAGCGGATGTGCATGCCCGCATGTATATGGAGGAAGATCGCCTGCAGCGAGCTACCATCGGGGTCCAGAGCGGTGCACCATGTGAAGGTGGCACGAGCCCCACGAGTGAGAATGGACTGTTGAGCCGCAAAAGGCAGCGGTCCACCGCTGCAAGTTGCCCCCCGTTGGGACCACCAGTGTTAAAAATGCAGTTTGAAAAGTTTGAAAATGAATGATAAGAATAATCTACCGTGAAGTCACCTGATTTGCAATGTGATTTGAAACCAGTCGTTGCCGGCAACTGGTCCCCGTTGGGACCCCCCTTCACCATTTTGCATAAGGGACTCCTTATGGACAAGCCTGAGAACTTGCAGGGCAACCACAAACTAGTGGCATGTAAATAAAAATGTTTGTTGTGGCTCCACCGTTACCGCCTCCGGAGAGGCAGATTGGAGGAAGGGCCCGCAGTGGAGCAGGCTGGGGCCCAGCCACCACCGGAACCGGTGGCAATCCTCTGGGGGTTTCAGGGGTTCCCCATGGACGTGGGTCCCCTGAAAAGGACAGAACCCGCTCGGGCAATTTGTGCTGGACTGGGGTCAAGAGGTGCTGCCTGTTTGCTTAGGGGCAGCATCAGGGCCAGGTTGCTTGGGTGGGAGAAAGCGGAAGCCGTAACCGTTAGTAACGTTTAAGTAAGAGTACCTCCCGATGTGGGAAGATGTTATTATAATTGTATTGTGTGTTACCGTTTTCTATCTTTTTCAGTTGGTGAAAATAAAACCGGTGATGGACGGGCAGCCCGCGGATGGTCTGCATTTAACTAAGGGGGAATGTGGCGCCCTGGACAAGCCAGGGGCCACAGAGCACAACACCCACACACCCCACACTCCCAGCAGGCACACCAAAGCCAAAACACAAAACCCTTGTTGCTTTCCTCCAGGGGCTGATGATCACACCAGGGGGTGGGCCAGGCGGTTGGTCCCGCCCACCGAGGAGTTCACAGTCCTGGAGGCGGGAAAACCAGGCAGTTCAGAGTTTTCAGTGAAAGTGGAAGGAGGGAGAGTAGTGAGAAAGGAGAAAAGTGACAGCTAAGCAGCCTGAAGTTGGTCCGGGTGTGTGGCCCGGACAGAGCAGCAAGGTTGGCAGACGGTGGTGACCGTCTGCAGGAGTGGCCTATCGGAGTTGCCGTAAGGACCGTGGACGGGTGGTGGCCCGACGGTACCGGACCGGTACACAAAGAGAAGCCAGCACCATCTGGCAGGGGCTTTTCGGACCCCGGCAAGGCTAGGAGTCGCCGTGAATTTGCCGAATCCGTTAGTGAAGGGGACCTCCTGGGTTTCCAAACAGTCAAGTCCCGACAGAAGGCAACAGTCCAACCGAGTGAGAGAGACACCGCCACTGCCAAGGCAATCGTTTCTCAGGGCCAGCGCCTGCGGGCAAAAGGGGCTCCTCCGGCCCATATCCAAGCCGGGGAGCGGGTTACCGGTGGGAACCCATTGGAACCGTACAGACATCTTAGGTGCAGGGAAAGGCAGTTGCCACTAACCTGCAGCCGTCTGTGGGACCCGTCCATCCAGCCGTGTGTTTTACCGAGAACTGTGTCTTCATCATTGGGCTGAGTGAGTGCCACCGTGCCGTGCGGCACAGCGCTGCTCCCGCGACCCTGCACCTCCCCAGGCCCCGTAACCTGCCTGCCATCCATCCCTACCCCATCATCGGGCCCCGGGACAACCAACCCCCTACCCAAGGAGGGGAGAACTAACAACCAAGCTGCTTCCAGTCAGCGGCAGCCGAACCCCGAGCAGTGGGAGAGTGCAGCGTCCCCTCCTCCGCCCGCGACAACTTGGTGTCACGAACAGGATCCTACCGTTCTACCAATTGGTGGAAGTGCGCCTTGTGTGACCGCCGGAGGTGTCCGGCCGGAAAATTTGAAAAGCCGCCATCTTGGGCGTAAAGAGTTCCCGCTCGAGCGTCTCCTCGAGTAGTGGAGGCGCGAAGGCCAAAATCCCGCCCCGATAGAGGAGGAGCCGGAAAGAGGCTAAGGGGGACGAAATGGCGGCTGGTCGCATGTGAGCGCGGCTATAGAAGCAGCGCTGCTTCACATATAATCTCAGCACATGGGTACGCAGCCTCAGAGACTAGGCTGTTTGTCGGCAGTGAGGACAGAGCTGTCAGAAAGTGGACATCTCCCTTAATTAAAGGCCAGAACCTGTTTACAGCACAAGCATCACTAATTATCGTGCCTGTGATAATAACCTCTATAACACTGTGCCGTCTGACAGGAAGCCTTCATTATAATCAGGCTATTTTTGATATGACGCCACAGCACAGTAATGCGTGCCCCACATTACACAAACACGTTTGTTTTTAATGTCATGACCACGTGACATACTTCCTCCGGTGGCCATGTTTAGTATGGGCAACTGAGCGTTGGAGTTCTTCCAGTCACCCAAAAAAGTAAAAAGCAATCGCTAAATTTAGACATTGACTTATTAATCGCCCTGAGAATTACAACCGCTGATTTTTCTCTCTATTATTATGCCTATAAAATAGACTTTGCCCGAAACAAACATGGCTACCAGCTCGTGAGTCACGTGTCAGAGGGCGGGGCAGTTTCCTTGGCAGCGCTTGGGATCTGGTGACGTCACTCTGCCTATATATAACACACCGAGACGGTGCATCGTCAGATACAGCGAACGCAGCGTGCTCCTGTAATTGTTTCCTTAGGTTCCCGCTTCAACAGTGATTGGACGGAACCCAATAATCCACAACCATGAGCTCCCAGGTCCGTCAGAACTACCACCAGGACTGCGAGGCCGCCATCAACCGCCAGGTGAACCTGGAGCTGTACGCCTCCTATGTCTACCTATCCATGGTGAGTGCTGTGCGCGTCAAATAGCTATTGCCGTAAAGCATGCCCTGTAGAACTACAACTCCCAGCAGGCTATGGTGTGTAATGAGCTGCGGCCCTGGCCGCCTCTGCTCCATCTGGGGTTTATAGTGGAGACTGGGAGGTTTGCTGCTGCCATCCTCCATCTTGCCCTGTCAGCTCCTGGGACGCCCGCCTGTATGTGCTGGGCAGTGCACTCTGCCTGCTGTGGGCTCACCGGTCTGCAGTGCTGGTGTCCCCTGTGCCAGTGTCCAGGCCCATCACTGGTGCCTTTATAGCAGATGATCACTATCTGCCCAGCAATTAAAGGGCTTGTCCAATGTGGGAGTTTTCTGGGATAAGGGGGTGTCTTCCTACTCTGGATTTGGGGACCCTCTTACCTATATTAGGTGCACTGAGTATTGCAGCCCCTTTTATGCAGATTAGCTTAATGATTGCTGTCTAGTTACTGTGGTTGTCGTCTCCTGATGGCATGGGGCGTGCACTGTAGTGGCTGGTCTGCTGCCATGGCCGCAGTGTTCAGGCTGGGGTGGAGCATTGGGCCCTGTGCTCATGCTGCGTTTTTGTTTGGGTGCAGTTTTTGTCCCATAACTTCATGCGTTACCTTCCCCAGCAAAGTCTGACACTACTTCATTTTTGATGTCTGCATGTTGCAGCTTTTTTTTTTTTTTTTGTCTGCCCCTGTGGTGACCACATACAGTGTCAATTCTTTATGTGTTTTTGAGCCCTTCCAATCAAGAGATGACTTAAAGTGCACTGGGCAAAAACGCAGTAAAATGTGGTAAAAGCGTTAAGGGAGCTTTTTGTGATATATATATATATATAATTTTTTTTTTTTTTTTTCTGGGACCAAAACCGTACATCTTTGTGGTCACCATGTAGCCTTAAAGGGAACCTGTCACCGCTTTTTTGGCCAATAAGCTGTGGCCACCACCACCGGGCTCATCTATACAGCATTCTAACATGCAGTATATAAGAGCCCAGGCCACTGAGAAGAAACACTTTATATTAACGGTTGTGCAGTGGGCCTTATGGGCGTCTCCGTTGTCCGGCGCTGCTTTTCTGCCATCTTTGTTCTCCTTCTCTAGCCGCGGTGCATGACGTGTCTGTCATCCACACTCTCTGGCGTTCAGGTCTTGAGCAGGGCAGATCAAAGTATTGTAGTGCGCCTGCGCAGGACCGGCGAGTGTATGACGTAGCCGCGTCATGCACCCAGGCTTCAGAAAGAGGACGAAGATGGCCAAAAGAGGAGGTGCCGACAACTGATGCCCACAGCCCGACTGTTAGGTGAGTTAAGTGTTCTCACAGCGGCCTGGGCTCTTATATACAGCATGTTAGAATGCTGTATATAAGAGCCCGGTGGTGGTGGCTGCAGCTTATAGGCCAAAAAGTGGTGACAGGTTCCCTTTAAACTGCCCTGTAGTGACAAGACCCCCTATAAGTGCCCCTCCTGCCCTCTAACCTGTGATAACACCTCCACCTTGTTGCCCATTAGTCACACAACTGCTTGGCATAAGCCGTTATTTCTGCCCTCTCCTTCCCAGAACTAAACTCTCCAACCAGTTATCTGCCTGAGACAGTTTGATATCAGACCCAGCAGATGTTGTGTAAAGGGTGTGGGCGACAGATGGCGGCGGCGGCAGCAACTCAGATCAATACCGCTGGGAGCTGTCACCAGTAACTTGGCTGAACATGCTGGAGTCTGGTTTGATTAAAACCCAATAGTCTGAAGGATTTTTGAAGCCAGACTAGTAGAGAACAAAACTGGGAAGCTCTTGACTAGTTATTCCCCCTTAAACTTTCTTTCCTTTTGGTTCCAGAGACTTTTGGAGGGGGTGTGGTTTACAGTGTAATCCTATAAGCCACACCCCTTTGTAAATTATAAAACTGTAGCAGTAAAGCATATAATATATAGTGTGTTTTTTTTTTGTTTTTTTTTTCTTTGCAATCATAGGAAAAGCAACAAGGCATTATAAAAATTGCAATCATGTGTTTTTACTAAATAAAACTAGCTTTATTGATCACACTGTAGACTAGGGGTCCCCAACCTGTCTCGGGAGCCACATGTGGCTTGTGGGCATGTGATGTGTGGCTCACTGCTTTCTACCAGGTCTAGCAAACAGCTATGAAGAAGTCTCCCAATGGTGACTTTTGTGAGTAGCCTCACACTGATCTGAATGGGGGGTCCTGTAAGAACCCCTGGATCTTGGTGTACTGCCTCAGTGTGACTTCTATAGAAAGCTGTGGCTGTTATGTACTGATAATGGGGTCTCAGGGTCACTACTGTGAGGATGGGAGCTGAATGTGTCTCGTGGTTAGAAAGGTTGGGGACCTCTGACAATCTGCAGCAAACCTGCTTTTTGTAAGCTGTCTTACTGCTAAAAGCAGGTTTTGCCTCCATGCAAAAAGTGACCATAGCCTAGTACTCATGGAAGTGGCTAAAGTAAAATTGTCCTTAGTGACAGGTTATCTAAGGATATGCTGGGAGTTGTTGTCCCAGAAGAGTCATTCCTGCTCTGCACCTGTTCTAATGCTGAGTGGTGGGCACTGCTGCATTATATCTTGGGTGATGTAACTATGCCTTTTCCCAGTACCCTTATTGGTCTTCTGATTTGATGTACAGCAGTACTGGAAAGATTAAACTATAATCATAAACCTTGTCTCCTCGTTACATGCGGCACAAAGACGTGGTGACCTCCAGAGACGTCTTCTGTGCGTGTGATGGGAGGGACGTACACAATGTGCGATAATGGGTTATAAATGTTGTTTGCACTGCCCTCTGCTGGCCATAAGGGCTCACTGACAGTCTGATGGAGCCTGCGCTTTATACAGTGCTGATATTCAAGGAACAAGGTAAGTGCAATAACATCTCGGCTGACAAAGGGCCATAAAACCCTTAGACAAAATATTGTCTTTTTTTGGGGAGGGGGGGGTTGCACTGTTTCCTTCTGTATGCTGGAACAAAGATTCATAAATAGAGGAGCTTCTCGATGCCTTGGAATTTTTTGGGATTCTTCACAAAGCTGCAGCTGGTGGAGTGGTGCATGGGATACTTATTCATTATGCAGGGATATCACATTTCCTAATATTGATCTCTTGCAGTATATTATGAGCCATAAGACTTGCATCAGTGATGGGAATATTGCTTACACTGGCAGGCAGCAGGGTTATGTGCAATTAGTATAATCGGTCTTGTGTATGTAGCCTGTGAGTAATGTCTGGCAATCTCATTACTGAATGGCCAATCATGAAATACTGGATCGGGGTCTAAAAATGTCAGTAGGGGGACTAACTCGGGCTGCCTGCATGGCACTGCCCTAGCTCTAGATCAGTGTTCTTGTTTGATTTTTATTTAATTAATCTCTAAATTTTCCCTTGCAGTCTTATTACTTTGATCGTGACGATGTGGCATTGAAAAACTTTGCAAAATACTTTCTGCATCAATCCCATGAGGAGCGTGAGCATGTCGAGAAACTCATGAAGGTGCAGAATCAGCGTGGAGGAAGGATCTGCTTGCAGGACGTGAGGGTAAGGAGACTTTACCCTGCTGAGCTGTGTAGTGTCTAATTATTGACAGAATCAAACTCAAGTTCACTTGTGCAATGATGGGATCTAATAAACATGGCCTTGTATAAACTAATCTGCCTGCCAAAGGCTACTGGCCTTTAACCCACTAACACTGCCTGTACTGAGAGGTCCAAGCTGGGATCTCCTGGTCTTGCATCAACCTGCATCTCTAATGGTGGCAGGTGGTGCTGTGCTCTGGTGGCAGCATTAACAGTATGTGGCTTAGGGCACACCATACTTGGCACCATCATGAGATTGGGTTGACATAACAGCCTAGGAGTTTGTTGAAGGTTCCTGTGACTGTCCTGGCAGTAGCTCGGAGTACGAGCCTTGTGTGGGCGCAAGAATGGGTGAAGAGTAATGATCCAGCTTCCATGTTTTTTAGTTAAAATCCAGCTCTAATGAAAAATCTTTAAAAGATTGAAAGTTCATTCCAAATGAATATGCACAAACTAAGTATACCATCTCCAGGTCTGGACAAAAATCCAATGTTTAAACCGCACACCAGACTTGTTTCGAGCACATGGCTCTTAAACTTTAGGGGGTAAAGAAGCAGCCTGAGGGGCTGCATGTGGCCCATGAGCTGTGAGACCTCTGCTCTAGCGGCTCTCTACACTGCCCCACAAGCACCTGTCTGCGTCCCTGCCACATCTGTTTAGTACATACTAAAATCTTATGGCTGCTCCAGAGCTGTAGTTTCTTTTCTTAGGTTCTACCCAGGATGACCTAAAACATCCTAATTTCAAACAATTTGACTCTATCTATAGCAAGACATGGTAACATCAAATTGTTTGACTTTCAAGGATGTACAATGCAGTTGTAAGAAGGATAAATGGTCCTTCTTGAAATTAGACTGAAACATCTGAGAAGGCTGCCACATTGCCCTGTAACTGAGTGCCTAGTGCATTGCAGACCAGCAACAATTCAAAATCTGGCCTGGTTCTCATACACTGCACTGGTCTGACTTAAAGGGGATTCCCATCTCCAAGATCTATCCCAATATGGAGTAGGTATAATGACAAATGCCTCCAGGTAGAAATGTGCTATAGCTCTGATTAGCAGTTACCTCATGTGCAGGGCATTGCAGTAGGTTGTGTCCATGGATACAACCACTAGCAACAGTCAACATCAATAACCTATGGATACCTAATCTGCAATGCCTTGCACATGATGGTGACAGAAATGCAGTATAGTATCAGTAATTTTCTATTACACCTACATGCTGGGATAGATCACATAAAGGTGGCTGGTATTTAACTGATATAACATTTTAAGCCCTGTGCCAAGGCATGTCTTCAGCCCTCGCTCCTTATCTATCCTCTTGCACTGGAGGACTTGGCACTACCCTTCATTACTTAGTTATTGATTAAATTATGCCACCACTGTTATAAAGGTAATATCTACTGCATCTTGGACAGTATTTGCATGTTGCAGCTCCTAACCAATATGTCCATTCATCCTGGTGGTATATTACTGACCTTCTCTGGCTGACTGCACCTCTAATTTCCACCAAGATGTCCTGTTCTGTGAGCAGGATACATGCACTATACAGGCCTCTATGAAAATGCATGGCCACTGCAGATGAGTAGCCATAGGCATAACCCAGTAGCCTCCTCAGTCTGTGGTTGACACTGTAGCCCTGACGTCTCCTACCTGCCAGGGATGATGGCAGCCGGGCTCTTAGCCAGTGGCCACTGCAGGAGGCATGACTCAGTTTGCTCATCTCTAATAGCCTCTGCCATTAACTTTGCAGACTTGAATAATTCATAGATTATACATCTAAATCTGGAGTCTATATTATATTTTATATTTTTTTTTCTTTTCTTAAATGTAGAAGCCAGACCGGGATGAGTGGGGCAGCGGGCTGGAAGCCCTAGAATGTGCCCTGCAGCTGGAGAAGAACGTTAACCAGTCCCTCCTGGATCTGCACAAGCTGTCTACCGATCGGAACGATCCACATGTAAGTGACGGCTGCAACCCAGTGATCTTATCAATGTTACCAGCACATCACTCATACATGTGAAATGCATCCCAACAACTCACTGCCATTAATCTGCACTGTATGAAAAGGTATAATGTATGGCAGTGTTTAGTGTCCCTCTGTATAATGCTTAACATTCCACACGCCTATACAGTTGAAAAGGTTTCCAACAAAACTCTTGGCATGTTGGTTGATGGGGACCTGTAAACTGATCTTAATCATGGATCAGCCCATTACCTTCATAAAGATGGCTTTGAAACACTAAATTGTATTTTACTTTTAATCTACTCTTGGCTAGAATCTGTCTTGGAGCCTGAAATAAGTGTACCAGATTTTCCAGTTTTGTAAGACTCAATTTTTTTTTTTATTTTTTTTTTTTCCCCCCCACCCCAAAACTGGTAAAATAGTGGTGCATCTTACAAACCACATATGGTTTAGGGTCCCGTTACACATAGTGATGCACCAGCGATCCAACCTGGCAGGGATCGCTGGAACGTTGCTACAAGGTCGCTGGTGAGCATTCAATCAGGCGATCAGAGATCAGTGACCCGTGTAATGACAGCTCCTTGCTGGCTACCAGAGGACTCTCCTGTAATGCCAGGCCTGGATTCAGTTACCTGCACTGCACTCCAGAGCTCTCAGCTGCAGCCTGGTCTGACCTCAGGGTTTGCAGGACTGAACAGTGAGTGGTTCCCCAGCAATTGCTGTTCAGTTTAGAACAGCTACAGATAGGCCAGGGTGCAATCCAGAGTTCATTTCAGGGCACCGGAGATCAGCCCGACGTCCTCAGCTGGCATGAACTGAATCGCAATTGCTGGGTAATTGATCACTCGGCGCTCGTGGTACAGTCTAGGCTGCACTCTGGAGTACAACGCAGGTAACTGAATTCAGGCCTAGCATTACTAGAGTCCTCTGGTAGCCAGTGACGCTGGGCGCTCGTTGGTCTCCCGCCGTCAAACATGCTGATGCGTGCTGCAAAGCGAGAGACCAACGAGCAAAAGTCACAACTATCAGGACCATCAGCACCTTCGCAGCAGGGGCCCACTTGCTGCTTTTCACAAGCGCGATCGCTGATGCGTCACAATCTGTGACGTTTCAGCGATCTCGTTGTGTGGTGGGGGCTTTACCATGGTGGTGCAGGGTCAGCAATACAGAGGGCTCGGAAGGAGTGCTGCAGTGGAGCAGCTTAGGAGGGTCAGTGTGGCAGTGGAGGGTCACCCATACTGGGGTGTCAGAGCAGCGGGTCAATGGATCTGCCAGCATGCTCAGTGGAGGGAGTGTCATGGCTCTGGAGGGTCAGTGATCCTGCAGGGTGTTGCAGTAGCAGGCACAACTTATCTGCAGGCTGCTTTGGCTTGCCAGTGGTTGATGCAGTGAACTTCAAGAAAATGGCCAGAGGCCAATTTGCACATGTGCAGCCTCCATGGCCATTTTCTTGAAGTCCATCACATCAACGACCAGCATTTCAGTGGAGTCCGCCAGCAGCTCAATGGCACTTGCCGCCACAACACCCCACAAGCCCGCAGTATTGCCGACCCTCCGCACACTGACTCTCGAGCCCACAGCATCACCTACCCTGCCTCTTGTGACCTTCCTGAGCTGCTCAATCACTGCGGCTCCCCCTGGCGAGCCAATATAAGAGCATTAGTTAGACCCTCATTTTAGGAGAAAATTAGAAAAAAAATTTTTTCTAACTTTCCTCCAAATTTGGGGTACATTTTATCAAACAGTAATTTTTATGCACTACTGCTGTGTAACCTGATTTTATTCTGTCTGCACAGCTCTGCGACTTCTTGGAAACTCACTATCTTGATGAGCAGGTGAAGTCCATAAAAGAACTGGGTGACCATGTGACAAACCTCCGGCGAATGGGAGCCCCACAGAATGGCATGGCTGAATACCTCTTTGACAAACACACACTAGGGGAATGCCACGACTAAATTCCCACCGCTGTCCTGCTTGATGTACGCTTTCCTTTTAATGTTTGTTTGCACATTTGTTTCTTGCTATATTTTGCCACCAATAAATCTTCTACTCTTATGTGGCTTCATAACTTGTGTTCCAGGCATTGTTGCCTGTATTGGAGCAGATGACGTCTCTGCCATCTTTAGTCTCTAGGGACAGCAAACAAGAGTCAATTTTAGGTTGACTTTGGCATTTGAGATGGTGCATGATTCTACATGCCAGCTCTTGCATACTGTGGATTATGGGATTGGGTCTTCATTAGCTAACTTTAATGTCAGCACACTTTGACATCACTATGGCCATGCTAGTGTTGGTTGTAACTTTCTCCTGGGACTTGTGACACCGGCTGCAGAGATTGCATGACTATGAGCAATGGCTTCTCTCCCCTCTTTCAGATAACAGACGAGCTGTGGCTGCCCAGTCGTTGCTTTCAGATATCTGATTTGCCTAAAGGGACAAGTCATTGGCTGCACAGATCACATGACTGTGTCACATAATCCCCAGGAAACAAAGTGCTGACCCTACTGGAGGAGTGGGTATGCTAACTTACTGCAGGTAACATGAAAAGGGAATGTCCTAGTGGTTGACAACCTGATCCAAGCTCTCCTTATTAACCCCCTTAACGACCCATGACGTACTGGGTACGTCATGAATCGTGTGCAGTTAATCCCTGTCCCTTTCCTTGGGCAGGTGGTGGTGATCTGCACATATAAGCTGTTTTCAACAGCTGACATGTGTCTGCTAGTCACAGGTGGAATCGCTTCCACCCGCTGCAATTAACCCCTTACATCTCGCTGCCAAAATCTGGCAGCTAGATGTATATGCGCGCGCCACCATGACAGTGACTTACCCCACCCCCATCGGAAGTCACGTGACACGATCACGTGACTTTCGGTGGTTGCCATGGTAGCACAGGGTCATGTGATGACGCCTGTAGCAAACACAAGTCACTTCCTCTCAAAGCCGGAATATAGCCAGCATTGAAAGTAAAGCACCAAATCTGCAGTTCTCAGCTCTATAGCTGTGATCTGCAGATAGGGGAGAGCGATCGGATTGTTGATTGCTATAGCCCCTTAGGGGGACTAGTAAAATAAAGTCTTATTAAAAAAAAAATAAACCTAAAAGTTCAAATCACACACCCCTTTCACCCCATTGAAAATTAAAGGGTTAAAAAAAATATACACACTTGGTATCGCTGCATTCAGAAATGCCCGATTTATCAAAATATAAACAATTAATCTGATCAGTAAAACGGCGTAATGGCAAAATTTTAAACACCAACTTTTTTTTTTTTTTGATCGCCGCAAATTTTGCACAAAATGCAATAACGGGCGATCAAAACGTAGCATCTGTGCAAAAATGGTACCATTAAACGTCAGCTCGAGACGCAAAAAATAAGCAGTCACTGAGCCATAGATCCAAAAAATGAGAACACTACAGGTTTTGGAAAATGGCAGAAAATGTGAAACCTTATTTTGGACAAGCTTGTGAATTTTATTTATTTTTTTTTTTTTTAACACCCTTAAATAAATAAACCTCTTCATGTTTGGTGTCTACAAACTCGCACTGACCTCAGGCATCACATAGATACATCAGTTTTACCATTATAGTGAACAAGGTGAATAAAATTGCAAAAAAAGTGATAGTTTTTGGGATTTTATTCACCGTAGTTTTCCAGTACACTATATGGTAAAACTTATGGTTTCATTTAAAAGTAAAACTCATCCCGCAAAAAACAAGCCCTCATATGGCAAGATTGACAGAAAAAATGAAGTTACGGATCTTGGAAGAAGGGGAACAGGGATGCAAAAAAACGGATAGTGCCCCAGGGCTGAAGGGGTTAAAGGTCCTCATCACAGGTCCTTGGTCTATCAGGCTGCTCCTTGTCCACCCATGGCCATGCAGCCAACCCCAGCATGGAACCTGTTGATCTAGCTTCAGCCCAGTCTTGAAGATAACTCCAGATTTTCTGATTCCTCTCGTAGGTGGCTTTCCCGTTGATCTCAAAGCCTCTACCCCCCCCCCCCTCCTTTGAGACAGCACTATTTCTGCTAAACCTATAAGTGTGGAGTATATTCTAAGTTCTCGCAGGTTCCTATGTTAATCACACATGATGCAGTACATGGTTTTATTTTGCCTTAGTATGAAGTGATAGACTTCTATAAAGTGGTAAAATACAACTTTATTATAGTGTAAAATAAATATGGCCAGGTAGGCAATGCAGGCAGTGTAATAAACAATCTAGCAGTTTCCTGTTTACCTGCCAGAACAGGTTCTTGCAAAGTCATATAAGACTCACATGAATGGGCACCACTGCCTACAAGCACTTTGCCAAATATTAACTCCTTAACCCCTTCACGACCTTTGACGGATCTAGCCGTCATGGTGCCCTGGTACTTAAAGACCCATGACGGCTAGATCCGTCATGGCGGAATCGCGGCACCAGAGCACCGGGCACCGCCATCGGTTTTAAAAAACTGTAGATTCGGGAAGGAGAGGACTTGTACCTGACCTCAGGAGGGGTGGTGTCTCCTTCCCGGACCTACGGAGGCTGTGATTGGCTGAACAGCGTTCGTCAGCCAATCACAGCCAGTGT
This sequence comes from Anomaloglossus baeobatrachus, assembly GCF_048569485.1. Taxonomy (NCBI): domain Eukaryota; kingdom Metazoa; phylum Chordata; class Amphibia; order Anura; family Aromobatidae; genus Anomaloglossus; species Anomaloglossus baeobatrachus. Next base: position 74,707,324 of record NC_134362.1, on the reverse strand, counting down.
TATGTTTCAGCCATTGAAAATGACTGAAGCATTGAAATCCAGCCATGTCAGTGCAGCTGCAGCACTGGCCATTGGCTGGAGCTCAGTGAGCTTTACTGCACCCGCCCCCAGCTCTGATTGGAGAGATCGGCCTTGTGACCGATTTCTCCAAGCAGCACCGTGCCTCTGGAACCGGGTGAGCTCGCTGTAGATCGCTCTCCTTAGCTTCTCCCTCCGTGGAATCTGAGGAGAGCGATCCCTGCAGGCGCCCATCTGTGAGTCACAGCCCCCGATCCACCGCTGCCCTGCTCCATGTGCTTCGCCCCTGCTCTCCCACTGCGCCCCTGCATGTGATGCCGCTACTCAGCAGTAAGAGCAAGCGGCGTCAGATGCAGGGGGTGGCGCAGCGGGAGGAGAGCGTCACGGCGGCCGCTGCACTCTCCCCATCAGCCGCTCCACCGCCCCAGCATCTGCCGTCCCCTCTCCCCATCAGTCACTGCTCTCGCCCCATCTGCTGCTCCACCGCCCAGCATCTGCCGCTCCCCTCTCCCCATCTGCCGCTCCACCGCCCCAGCATCTGCCGCTCCACCGCCCCAATCAGCCACAGTTCTCTCCCCATCTGCCGCTGCGCCCCTGGATCTGCCACCTCACTCCCCCATCAGCCTCTGCCCCCTCCCTTATCTGCTGCCTGCTCTCTCTCATCCCCTTAATCCTCTGCCCCCTCCCTTATCTGCTGCCTGCTCTCTCTCATCCCCTTAATCCTCTGCCCCCTCCCCCCCTCCCGGATCTGCTGCAATCCTGCTGCCTAGATGCATTCTGTAAGGTAGCTATCCCCAATCTCACCTCCCACTCCCCTTCCACCCTTCCCCTCGCCCCCCCTTCCTCCGCCACTCCTGCATCCGTTGTGCCCTCACCCATCCTCAACCGCTCCTCCATCCGCCACACCCTCCCATCCTCCGACGTGCCCCCTCACCAATCCTCCGCCGTGGCCCCTCACCCATCCTCCGCCGCTCCTGCATCCGTTGCGCCCTTCTATCCTCCATCCATCTTTTTTCCATCCCACCTAGTCCCCCCCCCTTTTGCAGTACATCTGTGCGTTCGTCCTAATTTTTTTTTCTGTAAACTAAGAAAAATACAAACAAACTTAGTTTAGGGCCAGTAAAATTATACTGTAGTAATCATCAACTACAGTATTTTTTACTGAATATTGTAAGGGTCAGCCCAGTGCCACACATGAGAGCGATGCTCGAGTCTCACACCGCATCATCCGGCACGGTCGCTCTCTTCCAGACAGGAGTGTCGGGTGATGCGATGCGAGATTTGTGCATTGCTCTCACGTGTGGCACTTGCCTTAGTGTCAGTTGCAGGTGCATATATTTTTTTTTTTTTTTTTTTTACTGACGTCTGTATTTTTTTATTATGCAAAACTAATATTTCTTTGTATTGGGGGGGGGTCTAGTTTCCAACATGGGGTCACATGTGGGGGAGCTCCACTGTTTGGGCATATCAGGGGGATCTCCAAACGCGACATGGTGCGGCTAACGATTCCAGCTAATTTTCCATTTAAAAAGTCAAATGACGCTCCTTCCCTCTGGAGCTCTGCCGTGCGCCCAAAGTGTTTTTCTGCCACATATGAGGTATCAGCGTACTCAGAACAAATTGCCCAACAAATTTTGCGGTCCACTTTATCCTGTTACCCCTGTACAAATTAAAAAATGGAGCCTAAAATAACATTTTGTGGAAAAAAAAAGTACTTTTTTTGTTTTTATGCCTCAATGTATGAAGCACGTGAGGGTTCAAAGTGCTCATTACCCATGTAGATTTATGCCATGGGGGTTTAGTTTCCAAAATGAGGTCACTTGTGGGGGAGCTCCATTGTTTAGGCACCTCAGGGGGTCTCCAAACGCAACATGGCGTACGCTAATAATTCCAACCAATTTTGCTGTGAAATGGCGCTCCTTTTCTGAGCCCCGCTGTGTGCCCAGACAATTACTTTCCACCACATATGAGGTATCTGTGTACTCAGGAGAAATTGCACAATACATTGTATGGTGCATTTTTTTCCTGATACCCTTGTGGGAAAAAAAAGCTACCTGGTTGAAATAACAATTTCATGGTAAAAAAAAATATATATATATTTTCACGGCTGAACGTTCTTAACTTTTGTGAAGCCTCCAGGGGTTCAAAGTGTTCAGTAAACATCTAGATAAATTCAATGAGGGGTCTAGTTTCCAAAATGGGGTCACTTGTGGGGAGCTCCATTGTTTAGGCACCTCAGGGGGGTCTCCAAACACAACATGGCATCCACTAACGATTCCAGACAATTTTGCGTTTGAAAAGTCAATTGTCGCACCTTGCCTTCCGAGCCCTGCTGTGCGCCCAAACATTTGATTTCCACCACATATGAGGTATCTGTGTACTCAGGAGAAAATGCACAATACATTTTATGTTGCAATTTCTTCGGCGCTCCATTGGGAGACCCAGACGATTGGGTGTATAGCTACTGCCTCCAGAGGCCACACAAAGTATTACACTAAAAAGTGTAAGGCCCCTCCCCTTCTGCATATACACCCCCCGTGGATCACGGGCTGCTTCAGTTTTATGCTTTGTGCGAAGGAGGTCAGACATCACACGCATAGCTCCACTGTTTTTAGTCAGCAGCAGCTGCTGACTATGTCGGATGGAAGAAAAGAGGGCCCATACTAGGGCCCCCAGCATGCTCCCTTCTCACCCCACTTTAGTCGGGTGTTTGTTAAGGTTGAGGTACCCATTGCGGGTACGGAGGCTGGAGCCCACATGCTGTTTTCCTTCCCCATCCCCCCCTCGGGGCTCTGGGTGAAGTGGGATCTTACCGGTCTCCAGGCACTGAGACCGGGCTCCATCCACAGACCCGGAGATCCTGCTGGATATGGAGCTGGGTATCGTCAGGGACAGGGCCCTGCTACATTAAGGTACTCTGTGTCTCCGTACACATCGCGCACACACACCAGCATTGCTGGGAGTGTTAGTGCGCCGGGGACAACAGCGCGGAGCGCTTGTGCTATTATTCACTGCAGCTTAGCTGAGTGAATTTATGTGTTAGAAACTGCCGCGCCGGCCGCTGCGGGGTGTTTTACACTGTGGCGCGGCTGGGACTTGTGGTGCGCCAGGGACTTCCGCGCTGGCCGTGCACATAGGACGGCCGCGCTTATTACTCGAGTCCCCGGCTTTGCGGCCTAGTTTTCACTTCGTTCCCGCCCCCAGCCCTGCCAGTCAGGGGAGGGGCGGGACGCTATACAGACAGTCAGCGCCGAGAGCTGGAGTCTGCTTTGCATTCTCCAGCCCCCTTCACTGGACACAGTGGGACGCAGTTTCCCGCTCTTGTCTGGGGCACGCCCACGGCCCGCCCCTCTTCACAAGACGCCGGCAGCCATTCCTGCACGCAGTCTGGGCTGGAGAAGGGAGACAAGCTCTGGGCAACCAGTCACAGGATTCGGGCGACCACACACCCGCCTTTGGCGGGCGGTAAGCAGCACCTGAAGTGCTGACCCCACTAATGCCATTTGTACTTTATGCCTAGATGGCTATATACTCCTAGATGGCTGGACAACAGCAGCAAAAAAGCAAGGGTGCTAAGGCACAGGCTTTCTATGCTGCTTGTACTGCATGTGCTGAAGTGTTCATTTGTACTTTCTGCTTGTATGCTATACATTGCACTGTACGGTCGCTATTCTTGGCTATATGCTTCTAGATGGCTAGACAACAGCAGCAGAAAAGAAAGGGTGCCAAGGCACAGGCTTTCTATGCTGCTTGTACTGCACGTGATACTGTTCCACACGGCAGGTTCCACTGTCCCCATTGTGTGCAATGCTCCCCTGTAGCACTTGGTCAGCCGGGGTCTCTGCTAGAGGTGGCTAAAGGAACCACCTGTGAACCCTGTCCAGGGACAGGGACGGAGTTGCAGTTTCGGCTGATAGGTCTGTGACTGTGACTAACATCTTAGAGACTTTGCAGTCCAGACGGACCATGGGCAATGTTGATACGCCCTCATTTGGAACAAATCAGTGCTCCGGGGGGGTCCCATGCATCCCAGGGCGCAGGCTCTGACACGGACGACAGTCCCAGACAGTCTAAGCGAGCTCGCTGGGAGCGGCACTCGGCTTCATCACTGGTTAGGGTCCCAGCGGGACTCTCTGTATGATGAGGCAGACGTAGCTGATCAGGACTCTGATCCTGAGACCGCTCTCAATCCGGATACTCCGGATGGTGACGCCATAGTGAATGATCTTCTAGCGTCCATCAAGGGAAGGTTGGATATTTCTCCCTCAGCTCCTCCGGTGGAGGAGTCAGCTTCACAGCAGGAGAAATCGCTTTTCAGTATCTCAAGCGTATATTGAGTACTTTTCTGGCCACTCTGACTTCAGAGAAGCAATCCGGAAACACCACACTTATCCAGATAAGCGTTCTCCAATCGTATTAAGGATACACGTTATCCTTTTTTCTCCCTGACGTGGTCAAGCGCTGGACCCAGTGTCCAAAGGTGGATTCCCCTATCTCCAGGCTTGCGGCTAGATCCATAGTTGCAGTGGAAGATGGGACTTCACTTAAAGATGCCATTGACAGACAGGTGGTCCTCTGGTTGAATTCTGTCCATGAAGCTATCGGCGTGTCGGTTGCTCCGGCATTCGCAGCCGTATGGGCATTCCAAGATTTTTCAGCTGGTCTTGCGCAAGTGGACACTGTCACATGTACATCTGTGCCGCAGATGGCGTCCTTAACCTCGCAATGTCTGCATTGCGACTTACGCTATTAATGCTGTCCTGCACTCTACGAGCCGTACGTCAGTGGCGTCCGCCAACTCCGTGGTTTTATGCAGAGCCTAGTGGTTGAGGGAATGGAAAGCAGATTCTGCTTCCAAAAAAGTGCTTAACCAGTTTGCCGTTATCTGGTGACAGACTGTTTGGTGAGCGATTGGATGAAATCATTAAACAGTCCAAGGGTAAGGACTCTTCCTTACACCAGCCCAGATCAAACAACACCAACAGAGGAAGGGACAGTCGAGGTTTCGGTCCTTCCCAGGCTCGGGCAGGTCCCAATTGTCCTCGTCCAAAAGGACTCAAGAAGCTCAGAGAGGCGCAGATTCCTGGCAGGCTCAATCACGCCCAAGGAAGGCAGCCGGAGGAACCGCTACCAAGGCGGTTTCCTCATGACGTTCAGCCCTCTCTCTCCGCATCCGCGGTCGGTGGCAGACTCTCCCGCTTTGGCGACATTTAGCTGCCACAGGTCAAAGACCGGTGGGTCAGAGACATTTTGTCTCACGTGTACAGGATAGAGTTCTGTTCTCGTCCTCCGACTAGATTTTCAGAACTTCCTCACCTCCCGACCGAGCCGATGCTCTTCTGCAGGCAGAAGGAGTGGTAATCCCTGTTCCTCCTCAGGAACAAGATACGGTTTTTACTCCAATCTGGTTGTGGTACCAAAAAACGACGGCTCTTCCGTTCCGTTTTGGACCTAAACCTGCTCAACAAGCACGTGAAAACCAGGCGGTTCCGGATGGAATCCCTCCGCTCCGTCATTGCCTCCATATCTCAAGGAGATTTCCTAGCGTCAATAGACATCAGGATGCTTATCTCCACGTGCCGATTGCTCCAGAGCACCGGTGTTGGCTACGATTCGTTATTGAAGACGAGCATCTTCAGTTCGTAGCCCTGCCCTTCGGTCTGGCGACAGCCCCACGGCTTTTCACAAGTTCATGGCAGCAGTGGGAGTAGTCCTGCACTCTCAGGGTCACTCTGTGATCCCTTACTTGGACGATCTACTTGTCAAGGCACCCTCTCAAGAGGCATGCCAACACAGCCTGAACGTGGCGCTGGAGACTCTCCAGAGTTTCGGGTGGATCATAAACTTTTCAAAGTTAAATCTGACACCTACCCAATCGCTGACATATCTTGGCATGGAGCTTCACACTCTCTCAGCGATAGTGCAGCTCCCGCTGGACATACAGCGTTCACTACAGACGGGGGTGCAGTCTCTCCTTCAAGGCCAGTCACACCCCTTAAGACGCCTCATGCAGAGGCAGTCCTTTTCGCGCAGTTTCATCTGCGTCCACTTCTATAGGACATTCTTCGCCAATGGGATGGGAAGTCAACGTCCCTAGACAGGAACGTACCCCTTTCTCAGACGGGCAAGGACTCTCTTCAGAGGAGTCCACCCTTCAGATCAATGTTCTGGAAATCTGGGCAGGGTATCTTGCCCTGCAAGCCTTCCAGCAGAGGCTGGAAGGCAAACAGATCCGAATTCAGTCGGACAACTTCGCAGCGGTGGCATACATCAACCACCAAGGCGGAACACGCAGTCGGCAAGCCTCCCAGGAAGTCCGGCGGCTTCTGATGTGGGTGGAAGACAGAGCATACACCATATCCGCAGTTCACATCCGGGGCGTAGAAAACTGGGAAGCAGACTTCCTCAGTCGCCAGGGCATGGACGCAGGGGAATGGTCTCTGCACCCGGACGGGTCTCAAGAAATCTGTAGCCGCTGGGGGAGGCCGGACGTCGACCTAATGGCGTCTCGGCACAACAACAAGGGCCCGTTTTTCATGGCGCGGTCTCACGATCAAAGAGCTCTGGCGGCAGGCGCCTTAGTTCAGGATTGGTCGCAGTTCCAGCTACCCTATGTGTTTCCCCCTCTGACACTGTTGCCCAGAGGGCTACGCAAGATCAGCTCCGATTGCCGCCGCGCCATCCTCGTCGCCCCAGACTGGCCGAGGAGGTCGTGGTACCTGCATCTGTGGCATCTCACGGTCGGCCAACCGTGGGCACTACCAGACCGGCCAGACTTACTGTCCCAAGGGCCGTTTTTTCCATCTGAATTCTACAGCCCTGAACCTGACTGGTGGCTATTGAGTCCTGGATCCTAGCGTCTTCAGGATTATCTCAAGACGTCATTGTCACCATGAGACGGGCTAGGAAGCCGACGTCTGCCGAGATCCACCACAAGACGTGGAAGATATTCTTCTCTTAGTGCTCTGCTCAGGGAGTGTCTCCCTGGACATTTGCATTGCCTACTTTTTCTTCCTTCCTGCAATCTGGTTTGGGAAAAGGTTTGTCGCTCGGCTCCCTTAACGGACGAGTCCCAGCGCTGTCTGTATTCTTTCAGAAGCGCATAGGGCGACTTCCTCAGGTACGGACGTTCCTGCAGGGGGTTTGTCACATTGTCCCTCCGTACAAGAGGCCGTTAGACCCATGGGATCTGAACAGGGTACTAATTGCTCTCCAGGAGCCGCCCTTTGAGCCTCTGAGGGATGTTTCACTTTCTCGACTTTCACAGAAAGTGGCCTTTTTGGTAGCGGTCACGTCTCTTCAGAGAGTGTCCGAGCTAGCAGCGCGGTCATCCAAAGCTCCCTTCTTGGTGTTTCACCAAGACAAGGTAGTGCTGCGCCTGATTCCGGGGTTTCTCCCTAAGGTGGTATCCCCCTTTTCATCTCAGTCAGGATATCTCCTTACCTTCCTTTTGTCCTCATCCAGTTCATCGATATGAATTGGATTTGTATTTGTTGGATCTGATGAGAGCGCTCAGAATCTACATTTCCCGCACGGCGCCACTGCGCCGCTCGGATGCACCCTTTGTACTTGTCGCTGGTCAGCGCAAAGGGTCGCAGGCTTCCAAATCCACCCTGGCTCGATGGATCAAGGAACCAATTCTTGAAGCCTACCGTTCTGCTGGGCTTCCGGTTCCATCAGGGCTGAAGGCCCATTCTACCAGAGCCGTGGGTGCGTCCTGGACATTACGGCACCAGGCTACGGCTCAGCAGGTGTGCCAGGCGGCTACCTGGGCGAGTCTGCACACCTTCACCAAGCGTTATCAGGTGCATGCCTACGCTTAGGCGGATGCCAGCCTAAGTAGAAGAGTCCTGCAGGCGGCGGTTGCCTCCATGTAGGGAAGGGCTGTTTTTACAGTCCAAACTTGAGGTATTAATTTACCCACCCAGGGACTGCTTTTGGACGTCCCAATCGTCTGGGTCTCCCAATGGAGCGCCGAAGAAGAAGGGAATTTTGTTACTTACCGTAAATTCCTTTTCTTCTAGCTCCAATTGGGAGACCCAGCACCCGCCCCTGTTCCTTCGGGATTTTTTGGTTGTTCGGGTACACATGTTGTTCATGTTGAATGGTTTCAGTTCTCCGATGTTCCTTCGGATTGAATTGTTTAACCAGTTATTGGCTTTCCTCCTTCTTGCTTTTGCACTAAAACTGAAGCAGCCCGTGATCCACGGGGGGTGTATATGCAGAAGGGGAGGGGCCTTACACTTTTTAGTGTAATACTTTGTGTGGCCTCCGGAGGCAGTAGCTATACACCCAATCGTCTGGGTCTCCCAATTGGAGCTAGAAGAAAAGGAATTTACGGTAAGTAACAAAATTCCCTTCTTTTCCTGATACCCTTGTGAAAAAAAAAGCTACCTGGTTGAAGTAACAACTTCGTGGTAATTTTTTTTTTTTTATTTTCATTGCTCAAAGTTATTAACTTTTGTGAAGCCCCCAGAGGTTCAAAGTGCTCAATAAACATCTAGATAAATTCCATGAGGGGTCTAGTTTCCAAAATGGGGTCACTTGTGGGGGAGCTCCATTGTTTAGGAACCTCAGGGGGTCTCCAAACGCAACATCACATCTGCTAATTATTCCAGACAATTTTGCTTTCAAAAATTCAAATGATGCTCCTTCTCTTCCGAGCCTTGCCGTGCGCCAAAACAATTGATTTCCCCCACATATGAGATATCGGTGTACTCAGGAGAAATTGCACAATTAATTTTATGGTGCATTTTTCCTGATACCCTTGTGAAAATGCTAAATTTTATGGCTAAAGTAACATTTTTGTGTAAAGTAAAATTTTCATTTTTTCCTTCCACATTGCTTAGGTTGCTGTAAAGCTCCTAAAGGGTTAATAAACTTCTTAGATGTGGTTTTGAGCAGTGTGAGGAGTGCAGATTTTAGAATGGTGTCACTTTTGGGTATTTTCTGTCACCTAGGCCTCTCAAAGTCACTCCAAATGTGATGTGGTACCTAAAAAAATTTTTTTGTAAATTTTGTTGGAAAAATGAAAAATTGCTGATGAACTTTGACCCCTTCTAACTTCCTAACGGAAAAAAATTTTGTTTCGAAAATTGCGCTGGTGTAAAGTAGACAAGTGGGAAATGTTACATAGTAACTATTTTGTGTGACATATCTCACAGATTTATGGGCATAAAATTTCAAATTTTGAAAATTGCGAAATTTTCAAAATGTTCGCCAAATTTCCAAACTTTTCACACAAACGCAAAAAATATCGGCCAAAATTTACCATTGACATGAAGTACAATATGTCACGAAAAAACAATCTCAGAATCGCCAGGATCCGTTGAAGCGTTCCAGAGTTATAACCTGTCAAAGTGACACTGGTCAGAAATGTAAAAAATGGCCGGGTCTTTAAGGTGAAAACAGGCTGGGGGCTGAAGGGGTTAAACACCAGTTCTGCTTTTTCAAAACTAAAATTTTATATTTTTATATCCCTAGTGAAAAATAAATTTAGAAATTTACAATGACCATTTTCTCATTACCAATCCCATCCAAAACCGTATGGGCGAATCATACAAATTGCATGCAGTATCATACGTGGAAACAGAGCATTCTCACCTTTTTCCAGACAATACCAATAGTGAGTGTTAAGCTACAGTATCAGTTGTGTCGTAGCAGGGAAACAGGCTAAACTTTTATTTCCCCCCCCCCTCCCTTCCTCAACACACTAGATATATCCCAGTTCTGAAAATAACCATAGCAAAGGCTTATTTCAAACATTGTGCTAGGATTCTGCCTCCGGACCTCTTAAGAGGACGCAATGTAACAGCACAGGAAAAATATACTTGTTAACTCAAACGCATGCAATGCTCACAGCTCTGCTGTATTCCAGTACTTTCTGCATGATGAAGTGCTAGAAAGATATGGTGCAAATAGTCTTATCCTAATGGTGCAATTGCTCACCTGGACAGATCTCAACCTGTTCAGCCCATTTTCATCTGATGAGATATCAAGGGATCATTTTAGTCATTCCTATGACCTTCATACCCATAAGGCCCCTTTACACACAGACTTTCTAGCGATCCTACCAGCGATTCCAACCTGGCCGGGATTGCTACAAAGTCTCTGAGTCGCTGGTGAGCTTTCAAACAGGCAAACCTGGAAAACGACGTAACAGCGATCCGGACCTGCAGAACGACCTAGCTAGTCATTGGGGACGTTGTAAAGCAGCTTTTTGAAAGGGAAGTCGCTGTGAAGTCCCCTTTACACACTGACTTTCTAGCGATCATGCTGCACAACGGGAAACAAAGGACCAAAGAATGGTCCTGAACGATTTGTAGCGATCAGCAACTTCACAGCAGGGGCCAGGTCACTGATGTTTCACACTGCAATGTCGCTGGGGAGGTCGCTATTACATCACAAAACCGGTGACGTTACAGCGATGTCGTTTGCGATGTTGCATTGTGTAAAGCCACCTATATAGATGAATTAAGGTTGACCTTATACATCCTGATCGCTTTGTTTTGAATTGCAGAACCACCAGCTGATTAACTGTTTCTTGGTCCTTGTCAGGACTATCCCTTTTGTCCCCATAATCCTAGATTCCCCCTGCTTTATCACAATCAAAGATCTGAACAAGGATGAAAAAAATGGGTGATAAAGGTAGCCTTTTTACTGACTTGCTTTTGATATCCATGAGAAACACTTACTATTATCCTACAGGATGTAACAGATTTCCGATCATGCTATATACTGATACAAATTAAAAGCACTGATTCTGAAAAACCTGAGCCAACCTACTTGGACACATTCAATCCCACTTTACTCTTCCCTATGTTTTCTGGTAGTACAAACTAATGAGGCTCTGGGAAAAGTGATCCCTGAACATCCAAACCTACATAAAAAAATGTGGAATTGTCAACTGGAGGAATTTTCCACTCTCCCTTAGGACACGTTCAGTATTTGTAAGCCAACAAGTAGGTGAAAAAATGCAGAAGTGGTGACCGTGTTTCTATTAGACTTTTCCTCGGATCCACTCCTGGGTTTTTGTGCCATTGTGTGAGAGTGTAGAGCAAACCTCCCAAAAATGACAGAACTTTCCAAACTACTCTACCTCACCAAGGTATATTATATTTGTGTCCCTAGCTCTGTGACCCTAACTGTCATCTCATTGCAATTAAAAACTGCTGTGTGGAGAGGGGTAACTAAGGACTTGCTTTCAATCTCTTATATAAGTAAGTCCTTGGTTACCCCTCTCTACACAGCAGTTTTTAAATGCAATGAGATGAGTTGGGGTCACACAGCTAGGGACCCTAATATAGAGATATACCATGGCGAGGTATTGGCGCTCGGTTACATTGATTAATGCGATCTTAAAGGGTTTGTCCAGGCTCGAGGTTAAAGCTGTGATTCTCAAGAGCATGCGATTATGTAACCACAAGTATGTGATTTGCATGCAAGAGGTCACATGCAGACTAGACTTGTGCGGCCACACACTGTTCACTTGAATTGAATAAAGGCAGGCACGTCTAGTTGGAATGTGGCTGGGAGTATGCAAATTATATTTTTGTGGAAATGTGACCTCCGGCACTAGAAACTCCTCAGCGTCGTGAAACGCGCACTGTGAGGATTCAAAAGGCTGCAGTCACAGAGTAACTGCAAACTTTAAACTCAAACCTGAACAACCCTTTTAAGAAAAAAATCTTTCAAATGTGGCTCTCCTCAAACTGACAAGACACATTGACTGTGGTTGTGTTGAGGTACTTGAGAAATTCTGGCTAATGATAAAACACTTTGGCCTCAATTCATCAACAGTGGGGTTTTCCATTAACAATTTCACATTTAATGAACATGGCAAGGCTCATAGTGGCATTGCGCCACTGTGCACCTCGCTACAAATTTTACTGTAGTCGACTGGGGTAAGATTTTCTGTATAAAGAACGTTGCCGCTCGTCACGCCCCATCCTGCCCTTGCTCTGCTCACTGTCGGAGGTTGGCGAAGATGGCATGAATACACTAAAAGCTTTTTAAAGCACTTTGTGCCAGCGTTCTGGGGTAAAAGCTGTGATGAATCGTGGCCTTTATCCTGACAACAATGACCAGCTTTGAACCCTTTGACATTAACTGGGGACTATTTGGATGGGTAGATCCCAGAAAACACAAATGTGAAAAGGGTGCTAAGAAACTCTTACACCTGATCGCAGCTGCAGCCAAAAATGTAATGCTTCAAACTTGGCTACCTCCCCAGACTCCATCACGAGATGAGCAAACTCCGTACAGTAAAGTTTGGTGTTCATACTGAACACAGACTTTACAGCAAAAAGAAATCAGTGTTCGAGTTCAGAGTTCGGGTGCTTTACGTATGGTGACAGCTCAAGTGAGCAACAGTGGGCTTGGATACACTCGGCCCAGTGTGAGTGTTTGTATGGCTCGCAATGCGGGTAAAATCTGCGTTATCGGATGTAGTGTGCACAAGAAGAAAAAAGAAAAAACCCCTGTCCTCCCTCCCGCTCTGTTTATGGCTGCCTGTACGTGGACAGAGAACTGAACTGCTCAATTGCTGACTTCCAATGGGGTTCAGGTCAAGTCTGGGTCCCGATCCGAAATTTAAGGTCAGGCTGAACAGAACTTCCACGGGTCCGCTAATCTCTGTCCACCACATAAATTATTTTTAGAAAAACAATGCTTTCTTTTTCAAATGGACGGGGTAGATGCATCCATCCTAAAATGTTCTTTAAAACAGTGTACTGTTTCATAGCCATTTTACCCTCCACAATCCAGAACAAAGTCAAAACGCATTTCCAGAACAGGAACTACAAAAAACTGCATCTCCAAATAAAACGTGAACAGGTGCCAAGTGTTATAACTACACGAAACAAAGAAAGTACAGCAGCAATTCTTTAAGCGCCACGACATAGGCAACAATAGAATATATGCAATTTAAACTGCATTAATGCTATATATTTTTTAGCCAATTTTTGAGAAAAAAACTATCAATTTTCTAAGCATATTCTATTAAGCATTAATGCAGTTTACATTTCATACATTCTATGTTTGCATATGTCTTGGTGCTTTCAGAGTGCTGCTGTACATTTTTGTTTGTGTTTTGGTACCGGAATTATTAGAAAATGAACCATTAAATCCACATAAAGCAGCATGAAAAATGGGAGCATCCAGAGTCTGACAAACACCCCTTCCTCCTCTTATATTTTATTTTTTTTTGCTCGATAGTTGATTGTTGTGTTGTTAGTAGAATCTTATCAAGAAACTACACAGCTCGGCAAGGGTAAAATAGTTTGAAAAATAAGATGGGATTTTTATATACTTTTGCTCATAGAACTCAGTAAAAATATTGAAAAAATTCCATCATGTACAGTTTTTTTTTTTCTTTACACCGTACTTTGAACCCTTTGTGTGACCTTCTTTGGAAGATTTTGGTGCCATTAGATTGGTAAGAAATGAATTGACACGGCTGGAGAGCTCTGCTAAAAAGTGAAAAAATCTGAAGGCATCGAGTCTTTTAAAGCTCACACAGCGGTGGGACCTGTCCTCTGGTGACCCCAGCATTGAGGGACCCTCTGTGCAGCAAGCCCTGGGGGTATCTGTGGTAGTGATGTGTCGGTCGTGAACGATCCGACACAAAGATCCGGCTCCCTGCTATGAACGACAGGAGCCGGATCACCAGTGTGAGCCGCAAAAATATCTAAACGGCTCTTTTCGCCGTCAAAACCCTGCCCACCCGCGGCTAAACTCTGCCCAATCTAATCTAATTGGCCGCTTGTAAGTGGGTGTGGCTTTAGCGGCGTTACTATAATCTTAAATATGTGTTCACCTGGGGTGAACACATATTTAATAAGGAGCTGAGAACGAGCTGAAAGATCCGGCTCTTTTTGGTGAACGGAGCCATAGGGACCGGATCACCAAAGAGAGCCAGACTGCCCATCACTAATCTGTGGAGAGGAGAAGTTGCGGCCTAGTCCACACGAGAAAGCCTCGGCCTGGAGGAAAGCTCTGCCCAGACACAGAATAGCTCCCAGCAAACCTCCTCCCTGCCTCAGGTAAACAGAACACTCTCATGACCCCTCTCATCTCCCTGAACTGCCCAGGAGTCATTGTCTCAGGGATTTCTGCTAGTGAGAACGGCTGCTGAGGCCATAGCAGACAAAGGGTAAGTTCACACAGTGCGTTTTTCGCGGCGTTTTTGCGCAGTTTTCGGGTGCGTTTTTGCTCAGAAAACTGCATGACTTTGCTTCCCCAGCAAAGTCTATGAGTTTTCATTTTTGCTGTCTGCACACAGCGTTTTTTTTCAGCTGCGTTTTTGTGGTGCCACAAAAACGCAGCATGTCAATTATTCCCGCGTTTTTTACTGCGCTTTTCATCCATTGAGTGCAATGGGATGTTGAAAGACGCAATGAGAAACGCAAATAGGTGCGTTTTGGTGCGTTTTAGTGCGTTTCTAAGACCAAAAACGCAGCTATAAACGCAGGAGGTGGGTAGTAAAGTGACATGTACAGGAAGAGGATTCCTTCTGTCAGTAAACACAGAAGCGTGAATCCTCCCGATACCGTCATCGCCGCTTCCACCTCCAGTGCATGTCAGCTCCCGTGCGGCGCCATGTACGGACAGGAGGTGGAAGCGGCTGCGAAATCAAAAGTGAACGGTAGAAAAAAAAAGTCATACTCACCTGTCTGCAGACTCCCGGTGCCATGCCTGCTCCCCGATCCTCCTCCCGGTACTGCCGCTCCGGGTGTGTGCAGTCTCCCCGGGTACGTATGCCTGCAGGATGCAGGACCTGGCGATGGATCACCTGATGCAGTCACCTGACGCATCAGCTGATCGTAAGTCTCCGGGTGACACCAGCGGCCGGCCGGTTTAACCTATCAGCGGATGCGTCAGGAGACTTCATCCCTGATTACCGGCAGCTCCTGCAGCGATCGGACGGGATCAGACTCGCTCTAGGAGCTGCCGGTAATCAGCACATAAGTGAGTCTTTTTTTTTTGCACCGATGCATCTGCTGATTGTATAAATGGCTTTTATACAATCAGCTGATGTCTGATGTGATTCATGTCCTTGAACCTGACATATCATCTGATCGCTTTGCCTTCCAGCAAACCAATCAGATGATATTGGATCCGGATTGCACGGCGCGGACCCTGACCCAGGATTACTGCGGAGGGGGGTTCTTTATTTCAATAAAGATGGAGTCACTAATTGTGTTGTGTTTTATTTCTAATAAAAATATTTTTCTGTGTGTTGTGTTTTTTTTATCTTTACTAGAAATTCATGGTGGCCATGCCTAATATTGGAGTGACACCATGAATTTCGGGCTTAGGGACAGCTGATAATATACAGCTAGCCCTAACCCCATTATTACCCAGCAAGCCACCCATCACCAGGGCAGCTGGAAGAGTTGGATACAGCGCCAGAAGATGGCACCACAAAAACGCAGCTGAAAAAAAAACGCTGTGTGCAGACAGCAAAAATGAAAACTCATAGACTTTGCTGGAGAAGCAAAGTCATGCAGTTTTCTGAGCAAAAACGCACCCGAAAACTGCGCAAAAACGCCGTGAAAAATGCACTGTGTGAACTTACCCTTAGGGGTACTTTGCACGCTGCGACATCGCAGGCCGATGCTGTGATGCCGAGCGCGATAGTCCCCGCCCTCGTCGCAGCTGCGATTCCTTGTGATAACTGCCGTAGCGAACATTATCGCTACGGCAGCTTCACATGGACTCACCTGTCCTGGGATGTCGCTCTGGCCGGCGACCCGCCTCCTTATTAAGAGGGCGGGTCGTATGGCGTCACTGCGACGTCACACGGCAGGCGGCCAATACGAGCGGAGGGGCGGAGATGAGTGGGATGTAAACATCACGCCCACCTCCTTCCTTCCGCATATCCTACGGAAGCCGCGGTGACGCCAGTAGGAGATGTTCCTCGCTCCTGCGGCTTCACACACAGCGATGTGTGCTGCTGCAGGAGCGAGGAACAACATCGGACCGTCGCATCAGCGTAATTATGGATTACGCCAACGCTGCACCGATGATACGATTACGATGCTTTTGCTCTCGTTAATCGTATCATCGAGGCTTTACACACTACGATGTCGCATATGATGCCGGAAGTACGTCATTTTCAATTTGACCCCACCGACATCGCACCTGTGATGTCGTAGTGTGCAAAGCCCGCCTTAGGCGGGCTTTGCACGTTGCGACATCGGTAACAATGTGTTACCGATGCTGCAGCGATAGTCCCGCCCCCGTCGCAAGTGCAATATCTAGTGAAAGCTGCTGTAGTGATTATTATCGCTACGGCAGCTTCACACGCACATACCTGCCGTGCGACGTCCCTCTGGCCGGCGACCCGCCTCCTTCCTTAGGGGGGCGGGTCGTGCGGCGTCACAGCGACGTCACACGGCAGGCGGCCAATTGAAGCGGAGATGCGCAGGATGTAAACATCCCGCCCACCTCCGTCCTTCTCATTGCAGCCGGGAGGCAGGTAAAGAGATGTTCCTCGCTCCTGCTGCTTCACACACAGCGATGTGTGCTGCCGCAGGAGCGAGGAACAACATCGTACCTGTCGCACCATCGGCATTATGGAAATGTCGGAGGCTGCAGCGATGATACGATAACGACGCTTTTGCGCTCGTTCATCGTATCAAATAGGTTTTACACGTTGCGATATCGACTGCGATGCCGGATGTGCGTCACTTTCGATTTGACCCCATCGACATCGCACGTGCAATGTTGCAACATGCAAAGTCGCCCTTAGGCGGGCTTTGCACACTACGACATCGCAGGCCGATGCTGCGATGCCGAGTGCGATAGTGCCCGCCCCTGTCGCAGCAGCGATATGTGGTGATAGCTGGCGTAGCGAAAGTTATCGCTACGCCAGCTTCACACACACACTCACCTGCCGTGCGACGTCCTTGTGGCCGGCGACCCGCCTCCTTGTTAAGGGGGCGGGTCGTGCGGCGTCACTGCGACGTCACACGGCAGGCGGCCAATCAGAGCGGAGGGGCGGAGATGAGCAGGATGTAAACATCCCGCCCACCTCCTTCCTTCCGCATATCCTACGGAAGCCGCAGTGAGGCCGGTAGGAGACGTTCCTCGCTCCTGCGACTTCACACACAGCGATGTGTGCGGCCGCAGGAGCGAGGAACAACATCGGACCATTGCGTCAGCGTGTCCATGCCAGGAACCCCTTGGGTCGCTCCTCTCATCCACCCCACCAGCATGCTTGCTATGTACTATATGGGATGATGGATATAGGTCCGGGTCTGTATTGCCTGTAGCCTGGTTGCTGTTCTCAATTGCACCGTATATATCAGTGGTAGCTTGAAGCATCCAGGACTCTGGCTATATGTGGCAGCATAATATGAGCATTTTTACTGAGCAGATAGAATTGCTTTCTGAATTTATGTCATCTTGCACTTAATAGGCGTTCTTTTCAGGATACACCTGTGAGAAGGTATTGTGGTTGTAGCACTATTGTGTATCGATGGGGACCTGGATGTACTTTGTGCTATGGATCTATATCATTTTATGTATATAGCATAGGTTTTGTATATCAGTACAATCTAAGCGTCTCTATCTTATGATTCGCTATATGTTACCACTCATACAGCACTGGGATGTTCTTGTGCCCATATAGACTCTAGTAATTTTCTATAAAAGCCTATACTGCTCATCTATAACTGGAGATGTGTTTATCTGCACAAGTGTTTCCATGTTAAAATTTACCATATGCTGCTAATTATACATTGTTGTGGACTTTAGTGCACTTGTTCACATCTACTATTTCTCTATACCGGATACGGGCCTTGTATACTAATGATTGGAGTGCCCCTACTATAATTATATATAAAGAAATTGTACATGATTGCATTTCTGGTTCCTGGCGGACATGTTTGTTATGCCTATGGCTTTTTAAATGTTTTTAACTTGTGTCATTGTGTGTCTTATAGTAATTTTTCAGTGTGGAGACATGTGTCTCGTGTTCTGGTTCTTTAATAACCTAATAAAAATTTAATATACATTGGTTAATATTGTGGTGATCCCGTGTGTTGGTATACTCTTTTCTCTCCTTTTGTCAGCGTAATTATGAATTACGCCGACGCTGCACCGATGATACGATTACGACGCTTTTGCGCTCGTTAATCGTATCATCCAGCCTTTACACACTGCGATGTCGCATGCGATGCCGGAAGTGCGTCATTTTCAATTTGACCCCACCGACATCGCACCTGCGATGTCGCAGTGTGCAAAGTGCCCCTAAGGGCTGCTGCGACGGGGGCGGGCACTATCGCACTCGGCATCGCAGCATCGGCCTGCGATGTCGTAGTGTGCAAAGCCCGCCTTAGAGTCTCCCTTCAACCTTAAAAACTGATACTATGATACTATGATATATAGGGTTATGCTACCATCTTGTGGCGCTTTTAAGGTACTTCACTCTATTATTCATGTATGAATCTGTATTGAATTTATTTGTACCTACCTCTCAAGTTCCCTTGTGTATACTTACATACTCTACCTTTTTTTCTATTGCAGTATCTGCTTAAATGTAAGGGTTGTGGCAATACATTATTGGTCTATTATATTTATTCTCCTTCTGAGATTTACTTTACATATCATCTACCTCCTTTGTTTGCCTCTTTTGCACTGACATTATCTACCTTATAGTCTAATACAATTGCTGTACATAACAATTTCATCTTATTACTACAATAGAGCTATATATTATTACTTCCTAGTGGTATTATTTATTCTTATATTGTAGGTCTGTTGATATATTTTGTGATCTTATTTATATTTTACCTTAGTCCGGCATCTCTGGGTCCCTCTTTTCTTCTTTGGTTACTGTAGTACTCTCCGTTTGGTGTGTATTTTAATGAACTTGTCTAATAAAATGATATTGATTTTATTTTTCTTGCATAATGGCTTCATTGGGTGGACATTCATACTGATTTCCCAATTGTAATTTGTCTGGTTTCAGAAGCTTGTTAAGTGTAGGGAACATTCCCTTTAAAACTATAATAACTCCCTTTTGAGAGAAATACTGTATTTTTCGGATTATAAGACGTATTTTTCCTCCCAAAATTTTGGAGGAAAGTGAGGGTTGCATCTTATAATCTGAATGTAGCTTACTGGGGTGGTGGAGAGGGGTCGCAAGAAGCCGGGAGAATGCTGCGGCAGCTGGTGCTGGGGCAGCTGTGTGGTGACTGCAGCCGATGTGCGTTGTCTCCGGCGGCAGCTACTGGGTGGCTGTGCGGTGTTTGCAGCGGTTGTGCGGGGTCTGCGCGGGGTCTCTGGCTGCTGGACAGGAGCTGCGGGCTGAGCGGTGAGGACTTCAAATAATGCCGCCCGGAGTCGGCGCGTGTGCATATGGGGCTCACGGCTCATGCTCTCATCTGCCCAAGCGCCATTCCGGCCCCTTGATCTCCTTCCACCGGACTTCAGGAAAATGGTGCCTGCGCAGATTTTGATCCCAGCTTGCCATTGAGCCTAGAGCTCAATCTGTGCTGACTCCGGGCGCCATTTCGTTGAGGCCCTCAGCGCTCGCAGCCGCCGCTGCCCCAGCCTCCGCATCAGCACAGCCTACGGTTTCTGGGACACCCACCGCCCCTGCTTCCTGTGACTCCTCCAACACCGCTACTGCCCTCTCTGGTACGACACCACCGGAGTACAAGATGAACCCCATTTTTTTTTCACCTTTTTTTGCTCTGAATTCAGGGTGCGTCTTATTGTTATGGACAAGATTATGAACTATTATGAGTATATAAGAGTTATGCTTGCTGACATTGCTTAATATAAATGAGGAACCAAGCACATTCCAGTATATTGTATATCACAGAATAAGCTGTTCTATTTTATCCAATGGGAGATGTGTTACGTATTCTTGGCACCTAGCCAATAACTCCGTTTAAATATTTGTACAACTTCCGTATTAAAATCAGTCTTACTTTCTATTCATATCCGAGTACGTCTCTGGTGTGGGTGAAAGAGAGTGGTATGCATGCTATTGTGAAGCCCCACCAGTGATGTGTCGGTGCATTACCTTCAGGGACTCCACGTAGCTGGATCTTGTCACAGGTAGGAGATCTTCTTTTAGGATTGTCGTGACGCCACTCTCAGAATTGCGGTCAGTGGGGACCGCCACTGCAGATTAAGGGATGCCTGGGGCTGATGGTGGGTGCAGTCGGTTGTAATAGCCTCCTGAGAGTGAGGCAAGCCCCAGGGCCCTGTGTAGGTGTGTAGAACCACAAGGCGCAGAATAACTCCACACAAGCAGAATGTCTTTCAGGGGTTTTACTCACTGTTGATGGCAGGGTGAGTAACCCGGGCGTAGCTGGGATGAACCAGGCTGGAACCAGGTATCCTTCAGGCTGACTGATGAGGGTGGCTACCGACTCGCCTTCCTTAGCCCTTCTGTGGTTTGTGGTAACCCCGACTTTTAGTCCCTATGGGGGTCACCCAGTGAAGTAGCTGCTCCCCTCGTTTGTTTGCCGTTTGCTTGTCGCCTGGACCAGATCACTCCAGCTGCTTGCCTCCTGTGAACTATGGGCCCTAACTGTGGCTACGTGGCTGCGGCTTTTGTGGTGTTGTGGCGTGGGCTTTAAGGGCCCCACACCGGCAGGTTTAGCAAGGAAAGGTGGATCTATCCCCGCACCGGGATCTGCCGCCCGTTTGGGCCTGGTACTCCCTGACAGTCTCCTTACTTTCCACTACACTGCTCTCTCTCCAGCTGTGTGTGGTGTTCGGGCAGCACTACCAGGTGACCGTTCTCCCCCGTCGGTAGTCACTGCGCGGACGCTGTTAGACTGCAACAGCTCCAGGGTCTGCTTCTGCTCTTCCTGAGCTGCTGCACTAAACTGGCTCACTCGTGGGACCTGCACTGCTGCTCCTGTCTGAGCTCCACTGCCATGCTCCTCACTCCTCCACACTCTGCTTCAGACCGTTTTCTCCTCCTTCTCTTTTCCCTTTGTGCCTGCCTACGCCACCTAGCAACCAGGCTCTCTACCACACCCCTTGAGTGGAGATGGAGGCTTCGCCCCCTCCACTCCTCAAGTGGAGGTGAAGGCTTTGCCCCCTCCTGGGATCCCCAGGGGTCCTCTCAAAGGTACATGTGTGAGACCTGATCACTATGCGCCTGTGTAGTCACACCTCGGTCAGCCTTCTGGATTACCTGTATTGTACTGTCCCCAGCATGGGTGCAGTACTCAGTGGTGCCTGACCAGGTCAGGGGCGCCACATTCCCCCTTAGTTATCACCAGCACGTCCTCGGGCTGCAAGACAACATTTTAAAATGCATAAAACATTAAAACATGGTAAAAAACATTTTAAAACCACCAGGTACCATACATCACCACCCTCCACCCACAAGTCCGTTAACCCACCCAAAACCCTCTCACGTTGGCCGCGCCTTCAGCCACTTCTGGCAGGATGTAGAGGCGGCTTTCATGGGCTGGTGGTCTTCAGGGTATACCTGGCCTGGTGGAGCCGCGCCTTCAGCCTCTTCTGGCAGGATGTAGAGGCGGCCTCCACAGTTGGTGCTGACCAGGTACCCTCTTTGTGGTGGAGAGCCAGGCCCCATAAACAGGCATGCTCCCTGGTTGCAGGCGAGCCAAGGCCCCATAAACGGACGTGCTCCCTGGTTGCAGGTGAGCCAAGCCCCTAAACAGGCTGGCTCTGGTGGTGGTACCTCTGGGGTAACTATTTACACTGCGAGAGTTTGTGGCTATAACCAGTTCATAGCCTTAAGGTTCATGGGTTTCTCACATTAGTTCATGTGGGCACATGCTTAAACTTATAAACGTTGCAAACTGGTCAAAACTGTAACTTGCTGTACTTCTTTCTTTACTTTATGCAGATTCCTCCTTACCAGGGCTTGGGCCTGTAGGGCTGCGGCACCTGTTGTTTTCTTCATTTCTCTCATCATCGGAGGTAGTCTCATCAGTGGGTCCTTTATCTTTCCTTTCTTCTTCCGTATCTGTTTCTTTTTCTTGTGGTATGGAGACAACTGGGTTTCTATAGGAATCTCTGGTACATGGCGTAACGTCAAGTGCATACCATCCTCTTTCTCCCTGATGCATTGTGAATTCCACTGTATCTCCCATCTGTAAGTTCCTTCCCGGATGTCCTCTGGGCAAATGGGCTCTTACGTCTCTTCTGTTAACAAAGATGCCTTCCTTCATACCAGGAGCTACTATGAAGCCATATCCTGATTTCAAGCTGAAGTCTTCTACTACACCACGACAAAGTGGACCTCTAACCTGGGATTTGGCCCTTCTCAGGAACCGTTTCTCTTCCAAGTCTCTTGCCATGACTTCGTTTTTCTGCTCTGGAGACTGCGGTGCAGGGGAAAACCTTGTTCTGCTACGGCGCCGTGTCCTACGGGCTGGGTTCTGCTGGGTTGTTACTTCACTGCCTGCAGGCCCCCAGGTGAGGTTTCTAGGCAACTCTTCCTCTTCATCCCAGCGGGAATACGGCAGCATCTCTGGCTCTGGGCATGGATCCACTGCTGATGGCTCCGGGGTCAGCTCCTCAGCTTCCTGGCCTCCTCTCCCCCTTAGTTCTTCGGAGCACTCCTGTTGTGGCAGCGCCGGGGATGGGTGGTCATCAGCAGGCCCGGGCTGGGGACTCTTTGGCGTGGATATTGCCGGAATCCTCCTAGGGGTGTGCGGAGGGAGCAGATACCGGTCCACCATCTCCTGTGGGAACTGGGCCTCTAGGTTAGCCTTCAGCTTCCAGTATCCGGGGTCCTCTCCTATCAGGGACTTCCTAGCAGGGACTTCCTTAGACTGGGGAGCGGTGTCTGCTCTGGCCTTGCAGGCCGGGGTAAACAGAGGTACATTCTTGTCTTGGCGGGCCGCGCCTGACATGGCGGCGGCCTGGTCTTGGCGGGCCGCGCCTGACATGGCGGCGGCCTGGATCAGCGTTGCAGTTTCAATCAGGGTCGCAGCTGGAGTCTTAGCGGGCGTCGCTGCTATGGCCGGTTCTTGGCGGGCCGGGCAGGGCATCGCTGCGGCGGCCTGGATTGGCGTCGCAGCTGCGATGGGATCTATGCAGGCTGGGCTGGGCATCGCTGCAGCGATCGGAGCTTGGCGGGCCGCACCTGGCGTGGCTGCGGCCTGGTCCAGCACCTCACTTGCGGCGCGGACGGGCGTCGCTGCTGCGGTGGGGTCTTGGCGGGCCGGGTCTAGCATGGCGGCGGCCTGGGTCAGCGTCACACCTGCGGCATGGATGAGGGTCGCGGCGGCAGCCGGATCTTTGCGGGCCGGGCAGGGCATCTCTGCGGCGGCCTGGGCTTGGCGGGCCGCACCTGGCATGGCTGCGGCCTGGTTCAGCGTCGCCGCGCCGGGCATCTCATCAGGGACCGCGGGCGTGGCAGCAGGGGTCGGGGCACTCGCGCTGGCAGGGGCAACACTGGACTCACCCATCGGTGGTATCATCGGGGTCTGAGTCGTCGCCGCTCGGTCTGGCACTCGTCGTGCGGTTCCCCTCTCATAGGCCTGAACCGCTGCAGCCATCTCCAGAAGCTCCGTGCGTTCCTCTCTGATCTGCTCTACGACCCGGGTCTCCAGTCAGTCGCAGAACTGGGCAAGCTCCCGATACCACCAGGCAGCGGAGCCTGGTTCTGGGTTTCTGCGTTCAGACGCCATTTCCTCTGCGCCTTCTTCTGCACGATTTCCCAGCAGTGGACTCGTCGCTGCCTCCAGTTGCAGGCTCTTCAGTTTCTGCTCTGCCTCTTCCAGCAGCAGGCTTCTGGCTCCCTTTCTGTCCCGACGTCTCTGAACGCCCCCGCTCTCATCACTTGCGAGGACAGGACTCTGCAGGGGATCTCTGGGTAGCCACACCTCTTCGTGGGCGGTAACTTCTCCCAGCGCGGGCTGCTGTTGTTTTTCAGCGCGCTTTTCATGGTGGCAATATGGCGGCGCTTCCAATTTTCCAAGCGGACCGCCCAGGCACATGGTCACCTGTCTGGACAGGTCTAGTCCTTATCCTGTTCGTGACGCCAGATTTGAAGCCCCACCAGTGATGTGTCGGTGCATTACCTTCAGGGACTCCACGTAGCTGGATCTTGTCACAGGTAGGAGATCTTCTTTTAGGATTGTCGTGACGCCACTCTCAGAATTGCGGTCAGTGGGGACCGCCACTGCAGATTAAGGGATGCCTGGGGCTGATGGTGGGTGCAGTCGGTTGTAATAGCCTCCTGAGAGTGAGGCAAGCCCCAGGGCCCTGTGTAGGTGTGTAGAACCACAAGGCGCAGAATAACTCCACACAAGCAGAATGTCTTTCAGGGGTTTTACTCACTGTTGATGGCAGGGTGAGTAACCCGGGCGTAGCTGGGATGAACCAGGCTGGAACCAGGTATCCTTCAGGCTGACTGATGAGGGTGGCTACCGACTCGCCTTCCTTAGCCCTTCTGTGGTTTGTGGTAACCCCGACTTTTAGTCCCTATGGGGGTCACCCAGGGAAGTAGCTGCTCCCCTCGTTTGTTTGCCGTTTGCTTGTCGCCTGGACCAGATCACTCCAGCTGCTTGCCTCCTGTGAACTATGGGCCCTAACTGTGGCTATGTGGCTGCGGCTTTTGTGGTGTTGTGGCGTGGGCTTTAAGGGCCCCACACCGGCAGGTTTAGCAAGGAAAGGTGGATCTATCCCCGCACCGGGATCTGCCGCCCGTTTGGGCCTGGTACTCCCTGACAGTCTCCTTACTTTCCACTACACTGCTCTCTCTCCAGCTGTGTGTGGTGTTCGGGCAGCACTACCAGGTGACCGTTCTCCCCCGTCGGTAGTCACTGCGTGGACGCTGTTAGACTGCAACAGCTCCAGGGTCTGCTTCTGCTCTTCCTGAGCTGCTGCACTAAACTGGCTCACTCGTGGGACCTGCAATGCTGCTCCTGTCTGAGCTCCACTGCCATGCTCCTCACTCCTCCACACTCTGCTTCAGACCGTTTTCTCCTCCTTCTCTTTTCCCTTTGTGCCTGCCTACGCCACCTAGCAACCAGGCTCTCTACCACACCCCTTGAGTGGAGATGGAGGCTTCGCCCCCTCCACTCCTCAAGTGGAGGTGAAGGCTTTGCCCCCTCCTGGGATCCCCAGGGGTCCTCTCAAAGGTACATGTGTGAGACCTGATCACTATGCGCCTGTGTAGTCACACCTCGGTCAGCCTTCTGGATTACCTGTATTGTACTGTCCCCAGCATGGGTGCAGTACTCAGTGGTGCCTGACCAGGTCAGGGGCGCCACACTATCACGAGTGACTCATAATTTGGACTGCAGACAGTTTAAGAGGGATGCATGACTAGATTGCATCAAAGTAAATTTATGGCCAACATTAACATTATAATCCGATGCGTATTATAAAACTAAAAATATGGTATATATATATTATATAATATATATACACACACATATACATATACACACACACAGGAAAGGAGGCCACCGGAAGGCGACCTGTGTAAGTCCTGTACCACAGATAATGCTTCCTAGAATGATGCCAAAACCCACCAGGGCCCTAGAAAAAAAGCCACAAAGAATTGTCAAGAAAGAGTCTGTAAAGCAGAAGACAGATAAGGGGGAACAGACAACCTAAGGCCTCTGTTACACGCACTTGAAAAAAACGAACCTTTTTTTCACGTATGTGTTAAAGGGGTGGTTTGCTCCCCGTGTGCCGTCTTTGTGGCATGTTCGTGTTCTCCGTGTGTTATACGTAATAACACACGGAGAACGGAAAGTCCCGCCTTACCTTTTTCTTCCGGAGCTGTCTGTGGTGCTGAATGACAGTGTCCGGCACAGGCCACGCCCCGCTGATGCTGCTTCCGGCCCCCAGTGAAGAAGATGTGTTGTTCAAATTTACTGGGGGACAGATGCAGGTGACAGCCGCGGCAGAGACTGCAGGCCTGGTGGAGGTGAGTATGTATTTTTTTTATTTTTAACATGACACGTGTGTTTCTCCGGCGCGTGTCGCACGGGACCACATCCACACTACATCCGTGTGGTACGGGTGCGGGCCGTGTGACACCCGTGCTGCCGGAGAAGAACAGACATGCTGCCGTATGGAACACATGGACACACGTAAGTACGGAACGGACACACGTTCCGTTCCTAAATACTTATGTGTCCTAACCATTAGGAATATCTAGGTCCACGTGTCTATGTGTCTCCGGTATGTGAGAAAAATGGCAAACACGTACCGGAGGCACGAACGTGTGACAGAGACCTAAGAAAGTAAAAAGGTGGGAGACGCCCAGAGGGCAGACCCTAGCAAACCATTACAAATGGACAGAGGGAAGGGGATTTTTGGAGGGATTATACTCATCTATTTGATATCATCAGATGCCCGCAGTGTCACCCCTTCAGCGCCTCCCATGGAGCGTGGGGACATCAGCGCTGCACTTGGTGGAGAGAATAACAGTGATGAAATGTCATCCGCAGGGAGGTGCACTGCTGGTGGGAGGCAACTGATCCTGAAAAGAAAAAAAAATATGGGGAAATTCACAATACATAGAATAAAACTGAAAAGAAAAAAAAAATCATGCAGAAGACTTGATAAAGGTTGTGCCTGATTCCTATGGACACTGAGCTGAAATTATTCTGCAGTGTCTGAGGAGAGGATACAGCCCATAATAACCAATGTGGAGCCCACTATTTCTTTTTTTCTCAGTTTCAAGCCTCCTAGTGGCATAAACAGAAGTTTCTTGTCCCCCAATAGTATTAACCCTTGTGCACACATTGCATTTTTTGCCACTTTTTTTGGTGCAGTTGGTTGCCCAAAACTGCATGTATCTCTTCCCAGCAGTCTACGAGAATTTAGAAACTCTGTGCACACTTTGCTTCTTTTTTCCTTGACGTTTTGGATGCAGAAAAAAGAAGAGACATTGTCAATTCTTTGTGCATTTTTTATCACCAAAAAACACATGCGGTTTTCTGCCACAAGGTGCAGTTTTTAGGTGCAGACATTTTCTGCAGCATGCGCACATACGCTTAATGAGAAAAACAGTTGGCTCTGTTCACACTAGAAAAAGGATTTTTCTCAAGAAATGTGTTGAGAGTCTAAAAAATTTGCGCAAAAAAAGCCACCAAAAACGCACCGAAAAACGCATGTGTTTTTACCGCGTTTTTGATGCATTTTTTCTGCAGGTTGGTACCTGCGTTTTTTTTTTTACCATTATCTATGGCAAAAAACGCAGGTACCTGCAGAAAAGAGGTGACATGCTCATTGTTTTTCTCAACAAATTCTGCAGAAAGAATTTTCTTGAGAAAAAAACGCAGTGTGCGCACAGCTATTTTGTTTTCCATAGGTTTTGCTGGGGAATGTCTGCAGAAAGGTTACAACCATTTTCTCAAGAGATTTCTGCAGCAAAAACGCAAAAAAATGCAGGTAAAACCGCAGTGTGTGAACATGGCCAGGTACAAAACAGGACTCACTCCTCACCTTTCAGCCCCTTCAGGCAGATGATCTTATATAAATTACATCAATCCCTCCCATCCCTTCACATCCCCCAACAACACCCCCTCCCCTGTTCAGCCCCACTCCAACACAAGTAGCACCACTCACTTCGCAGCGCACCCCCCCGCATGCAGCCCAACGCAGATACAGTGCCTACAAGTAGTATTCAACCCCCTGCAGATTTAGCAGGTTTGATAAGATGCAAATAAGTTAGAGCCTGCAAACTTCAAACAAGAGCAGGATTTATTAACAGATGCATAAATCTTACAAACCAACAAGTTATGTTGCTCAGTTAAATTTTAATAAATTTTCAACATAAAAGTGTGGGTCAATTATTATTCAACCCCTAGGTTTAATATTTTGTGGAATAACCCTTGTTTGAAATAACAGCTAATAATCGTCTTTTATAAGACCTGATCAGGCCGGCACAGGTCTCTGGAGTTATCTTGGCCCACTCCTCCATGCAGATCTTCTCCAAGTTATCTAGGTTCTTTGGGTGTCTCATGTGGACTTTAATCTTGAGCTCCTTCCACAAGTTTTTAATTGGGTTAAGGTCAGGAGACTGACTAGGCCACTGCAACACCTTGATTTTTTCCCTCTTGAACCAGGCCTTGGTTTTCTTGGCTGTGTGCTTTGGGTCATTGTCTTGTTGGAAGATGAAATGACGACCCATCTTAAGATCCTTGATGGAGGAGCGGAGGTTCTTGGCCAAAATCTCCAGGTAGGCCGTGCTATCCATCTTCCCAAGGATGCGGACCAAATGGCCAGGCCCCTTGGCTGAGAAACAGCCCCACAGCATGATGCTGCCACCACCATGCTTGACTGTAGGGATGGTATTCTTGGGGTCGTATGCAGTGCCATCCAGTCTCCAAACGTCACGTGTGTGGTTGGCACCAAAGAACTCGATCTTGGTCTCATCAGACCAGAGAACCTTGAACCAGTCTGTCTCAGAGTCCTCCAAGTGATCATGAGCAAACTGTAGACGAGCCTTGACATGACGCTTTGAAAGTAAAGGTACCTTACGGGCTCGTCTGGAACGGAGACCATTGCGGTGGAGTACGTTACTTATGGTATTGACTGAAACCAATGTCCCCACTGCCATGAGATCTTCCCGGAGCTCCTTCCTTGTTGTCCTTGGGTTAGCCTTGATTCTTCGGACAAGCCTGGCCTCGGCACGGGAGGAAACTTTCGAAGGCTGTCCAGGCCGTGGAAGGCTAACAGTAGTTCCATAAGCCTTCCACTTCCGGATGATGCTCCCAACAGTGGAGACAGGTAGGCCCAACTCCTTGGAAAGGGTTTTGTACCCCTTGCCAGCCTTGTTACCCTCCACGATCTTGTCTCTGATGGCCTTGGAATGCTCCTTTGTCTTTCCCATGTTGACCATGTATGAGTGCTGTTCACAAGTTTGGGGAGGGTCTTAATTAGTCAGAAAAGGCTGGAAAAAGAGATAATTAATCCAAACATGTGAAGCTCATTGTTCTTTGTGCCTGAAATACTTCTTAATACTTTAGGGGAACCAAACAGAATTCTGGTGGTTTGAGGGGTTGAATAATAAATGACCCTCTGAATAAACTTTTCACAATTTAAAAAAAAAAAAAGAAATAACATTTTTTTTTGCTGCAGTGCATTTCACACTTCCAGGCTGATCTACAGTCCAAATGTCACAATGCCAAGTTAATTCCGAATGTGTAAACCTGCTAAATCTGCAGGGGGTTGAATACTACTTGTAGGCACTGTACTTTTCCTGCACAGTGCATTGTAGCATTACCCACTTCCCCATGTTGCCCCACAAAACACCAGTAGATTGCTAAGCTGGAATAGGGCCACCCACCTAGGGGTCAGGCATGCTGGTGGGAGGGCCATAGTCCGATCTGTAGTAGCCCTTAGAGAGTGAGGAGCTGAGGGAGTTGGAGCTCCCTATGTGTGACCGAGTCTAGGTCGCAGACGGTTGTCTGGGACCGGAGGAGTCGGAGACTGGGTGCCTAGATCTAGTCTTGGAGGACGGTCAGCAGCTCGAATTTAATAACCTCTCCGGGACCGAAAGCATGGCAGGGTACTGGACCCTAGATCAGGGAGTAACGTCACACAACCTGATAATTAACCTGGGAGGATAGTATCTTCAGTAACTGTCCCCACGAGCTCAGAGATCGAAGGCATCAACACAACGAGGGGGATAGGGCTTTCCAGCTTATGCGGCCCACTGAAATCCAAAGTGTCAGCCATCGAGAGCACAGCTCCACTGCTTAACCACAGGGAGCGGGACCCCGACAGCTTCAGGCCAAGGGGTCACAAAGAACGTTCTAAACACGATGCACGGAGGAAGGTCTGGGCCACTTAGCAACACCAGAGGAAACGGATCCCGGATGAGCTCCCCTCAGCGGCAGCGGTACACAGAGACTTGGTTCATCTATGTGTCAGAGTCTGCTTACTGACTGCACCCACGCTAACACCAATCTGAGTGAGAACGCTGCCCTCCCCTGCATCCGGCCTGCACCACCATCCTTAATCCTCCACCATCCAGAGTCCCGGGGCCTCCCCTACCCGTGGAGGGAACGTCATCTGGCTGCCCCACTCCATCTCCCCCAGGTACTCCCATCGGCAGCAGCAGTACTCCCCTCACCGCGAACCACGGGTGGCGTCACAAACTCTTATCCCCTGTAAATACACCCCTTTTACATTTGAGCAGCCGCAGGACTCCGGGTCCGGAGACCCTCAAGAAACAGCTTACTCCCGGACCTGATCAGTTCGACTGGTTGCAGGGGCGGCACAGAGGCCAGGGAAAGATATTAGAAGCAAGAAAAGGAAAGAGAAAACAAAGAACAAATAGATAGGCTACAGTACCCTAGTTAAAGAGTGTGCATTGCACAAATGGCATTGAACCGCCATTAGCACAAGAGGGATTAAAGGAAACCGAAGATCCCCCCCGCCACCATGTTAAAAGCTAATTTTCAATAAGTTTAGATCATTCTACATAAAACAAAACCAGGAAAACTAGATATATTATAATATAATACATAAACCTTAGATTAGATTAGATTAGAATGTTATTTTCATTATAAGCCCCTCTAACTTTGCAGATAAATTTATCTTAATTCCCGATGTGGCGCCCTGGACAAGCCAGGGGCCACAGAGAACTGCAACAACACACCCCACACTCCCGGTCAGGCACACCGAAGTCAAACACAAAACCCTTGTTGCCTCCCTCCAGGGGCTGATGATCACACCAGGGGGTGGGCCAGGCAGTTGGTTCACAGTCCTGGAGGCGGGACAATTGGAGTTCAGTTTAGGAAGTGAAAGGGAGAGGAGTAAAGTGGCAGCTGAGCAGACTGAAGTTGGTCCGGGTGTGTGGCCCGGACGGTTCAGCAAGGTTGGCAGATGGTGGTGACCGTCTGCAGGAGTGGCCTATCGGAGTTTACCGTAAGGACCATGGACGGGCGGTGGCCCGGCGGTACCGGACCGGTACACAAAGAGAAGTCAGCACCATCTGGCAGGGGCTTGCGGACCCCGGCAAGGCTAGGAGTCGCCATGAATTTGCCAAATCCGTTAGCGAAGGGAACCTCCTGGGTTTCCCAGCAGCCAAGTCTTGACAGAAGGCAACCGTCCAACCGAGAGAAGGAAACTCAGTCACCGCCAAGGCTAAAGTTCCCAGGGCCAGAGCCTGCGGGCAAAAGGGGCTCCTTCAGCCCATATCCAAGCTGGGGGAGCGGGTTACCGGTGGGAACCCATTGGAGCCGTTTACAGTACACAGGTGCAGGGAGAGGCAGTCACCATCAACCTGCCGGGAGAAACAACACTGCAGCCGTCTGTGGGACCCGTCCATCAAGCCGTTTGTTTTACCGAGAACTGTGTCCTCATCATTGGCTGAGTGAGTACCACCGTGCTGTGCGGCACAGCGCTGCCCCCGCGACCCTGCACCTCACCAGGCCCAGTAACCCGCCTGCCATCCATCCCTACCCCATCACCGGGCCCCGGGACAACCAACCCCCTACCCACGGAGGGGAGAACTAACATCCAGGCTGCTCCCTGTCATCGCTCCCGGCATCCCCGTCCAGAGCAGCGGTGGTGTCACCAATATCACCACAACCGTGGGTGGCGTCACGGACAATATCCAAATCCCCACAATCAATTCCCCCTTTTCACTCACGGGCGAGGAGCGCCGCTCTAGTCCCCGAGATCCGGCCCACCGCTCGAGCCACCACCGAGCAGCAGCAGCCGGACCCGGGCAGTGGGAGAGCGCAGCGTCCCCTCCTCCGCCCGCGACACTGATATAAATTGTTAGGTAGCCTATCTCCCCAGGAGAGGACCACAGAGGCTACAGACTGCCAGGGCCGTAGGCAGGGAGAAAACGCCACAGAAGGAGACATTTCCTTGGAGCACCCTACTCCCCAGGACACTCGACCAGCCCCCACCCCCACCCTCATCCAGGGTCGTGCCATGGAACCTTCTAGATTATGAAGGAGATACCCTAGAATAAATCATTATAACCTCAGTAAAACAGAAGTAAGTCCTCTAGGACTATATTAATATTAACCATCAACTATAACTGTAAGGGACCGATGACTAGTCCCTGTATCAATTTATAAAGGTACACTATGTAAAAGAATTAGAACCTGTAATGGATTGGATCCGAAGTCAGGACCCATACCTGGGGTCCATCCAGAAATTTTAGAGGTTTTGCCCATTGTGGGCCCCTGAACCTTAAAAGGATAGACACATAAAACCAAACGTCCTGTTTCAGGTTTCAGGTTCCACCTCCATGGGCATTAACAGATTTCTGTTTCCCAGACGTGAGTCCAGCAAGTAGAGTCCACGGGAAGATAAAGGCTCACTGGCCACTCTGGCAAAGATATCATGGGGAGTTCAAATACGCTCAGGAACCTCACCAGGTCCCCCAGATTCCGAAAGATAGATGATTTTCCTTCTTTATAAGCTGTCAGCTGAAAGGGGAAACGCCAGCGGTGCGGGATATTCCTATCCTTCAACTGGGTCAGGAGGGAGCGCAGGGCTCTTCTTAGCTGTAGTGTGCTGTCCGGCAGGATCTGTATCTGTGAACCCATAAAGATAATAAGGCCCGATCATATCCTGCAAATCACGTCCCGTACTCTGGTACTTTGGGCTGGTCTGGGGCCCAGAGCCCTGTGTATATGATCTAATTCCACTGGACCTTGGCTTTTATCCCCCAAAATCTGAGCAAAGAGCTGCTGTGCTGTAGTGTGTAGCCCCGCATTACCTTCAGATGCAGGTCGTCGCAGGGTCTCCACGGGTTTGGAAATCGTCTGGTCACAGGTAGGTTAACTTCAATGGGGGATTCGTGACGCCACTCAGTTTAGGGGACGCCTGGGGCTGATGTTAGTTGCAGTCAGTTGTTGTGGCCTCCCGAGAGTGAGGCTGGCCCCAGGGCCCAGTGTGGGTGTTTAGTACCACAGGTCACAGAAAAACTCACACAGAGCAGTGATGTCTTTCAGGGTTTTTACTCCCTTCAGGTGGCAGGGGTGAGTTAACCCGGGCGATGCTGTGATGCTCCAAGAGGGGAACCAGGCTCCTTCAGGCTGACTTAGGGGGTGGCTGCTGACTCACCTTCCTAGCTCTCTTGTTTTTGTGGTGACCCAGACTTGAAGTCCTACGGGGTCACCCAGGGAAGTTGCTTCCACATGTTCTCCCCTTTCCGGCCCGTTTGCTTGGAGCCTGGACCAAGTAACTCTGGCTGCTTGCCTCTTGTCACTACGGGCCCTCTCGTTGCTGTGTGGCTCCGGACTCTGTGTAGGTGTGGTGAAGGGCATGAAGTGCCCTCACCAGCAGGTTGAGCAGGCCAACTGAATGGGCCCCTTCTCTGGGGACCTGTAACCCCGTGCGGGCCTGGTTTACCTGGCAGTCCCCGTACTCAACCACCTCTCTGCACTCCGGCCTCAGGTGGTTTTCGGGCGGCACTGCAAGATGACCGTTCTCCCCCGCCAGCAATCACTACACCTGTGGTGTCTGACTAGTGACAGCCTGCAGGTTCTCTCTCTGTGACTGCTCTCTCTCTCTGAGCTTCACTAACTGACTGGCTCACTACTCCCTCCCCTCTGTGCCTGCCCCTGCAACTTAGCAACCAGACTCACTACCACACCCCTTGAGTGGAGATGGAGTCCATGCCCCCTTTTGGATTCCCCAGGGGTCCCTTCAAAGGTCAGTGTGGGAGACCTGGTTACTATGCGCCTGTGTGTCCACACCCCGGTCAGCCTTCTGGATTACCTGTGTTGTACTGCCCCCAGCATGGGTACAGTACTCAGTGGTGCTTGACAAGGCCAGGGGCGCCACAGTAGCATCTAGATCTGGAGTACTCACTGTTTCGGGCAGGCCACGGATCCGTACATTGTTTCGCCTATTCTGATGCTCCATATCCTCTAGGCTTGAGGAGAGCTCCCCTAATCTGTCAGCCTGTCTGTTCACAGTTTCACACTGGAGAGCCATATTTGCAGCCATGCCCTCCTGTGTTTTTTCCACTTCCTCCACTCTGGCAGTGAACTCTGTCTTCAGCATTTGCAGCTCTTTTTTGTAGGTGCTTTCCAGCCTGTCAGCAAAATTGGTCCCTTTTTGTCGGAAGTGCTTTGATGGACCTGCTGCTTATTGCCTGGAGACTGAGCTGATCCCCTTCACCCTCATCTGCACTGGATAAGTCCTGCTGTGAGCCATGGCTTATCAGCGGTGACTGCAAGATCTGCAGCATGGAGCTCTCTCCCTGAAAGGACGCCGCCATCTTAGCTCTGGTGTTGTGCAGCGTCGCTGGAGTGCTCTGACTAAGGAAGCGATCCATGTCTCTGGTCGGTCCTCCTGACTTCTCCTGAGCTCCGGTATGTTTCTTGCCCATGTGTCAGTGAGTCTGCCGCAAGAAGATAGTGGCTATTTGGGGGAAGAGTTGGAGCAGAGCTCTCTGTATGTGTGTGTACCGCCCCCACGCCAGCCGTCGGGCTATTCGGATCCAGAACTACGGTGTGGCTCGAGGAATTCTACCGGACCCGGGGGTCATGTGGACACTTCAACTAAAAGGGGGCGTATTTGTACGGGGTGTGTAGTAAGTTGTCTGTGACACCACCCACGGTGTGTAGTGATATTTAGCACCACCTCTGCTGTTGTGGCAGCTCCCGGGCGATGGTCTGGCAGCTGGATGTTAACCCCTCCGTGGGTAGGGATGGATGTCCCGGGGCCCAGTGTCTCTATGCTGAGGAGGGTGATTGCAGGGGTCGGCGCACCCGGCCAGGCCGGGGTTTTTACTCACGGTCGAATAAAGTACACGAGTCCTGTGGTAAACCAAGTTGATGGTGGCCGGCTCCGCAGACGGGTGTATCCTGATCCCACACCCGGGTTGGTAACTGCAGTCTCTCCCCTCTGCACTGTCTTGTAGTGCAGTAGACTTCCCGGTCTGGAACGCTGGGAGTCCGCTCCCGGTAATATTGTTGGGAACCGTGCCCATCTGACGCTAACCTGTGGGATCTTTAGGCCCTGGCGGTTGCCCTATCCCTATCTTTTGGTGGTTGTCTACTTTTCGGGACTTAGGTTGGGACAGGACCTATAATCCTGCCCTCAATCGGTTAATTAGCTAGGAAGTCGGTGCCGGTCCTGGCTTCAGGGTCCCAGTACCCCCTTTCTGCATACGGTTTCCAGTCGGGTCTCCGGTGTCGGTACCGGCGGGCTCCTACCCTGTCCCGGTCCACCCTGGATCTGCCGAGCTGTCTTCCCGTCTCCTAACAACTACGGCTACTGTCTGCCACATAGCCGGGACGTCAGGGCCACTACCCTGACGCCTGTCAGTCAGCCTGTCCTGCTACTTCCGACTCTCAAACTGATCTCTCTGTTTCCCCGCCCCGGGATCTCCAGACCCCTAGGTGGGCGTTCCCAACCGCCTGGTCTCACCCACTGTATGGGGGGCCTGTATGTGCCTATACCTGGTTCTCCAGGGCGCTACATGTGTCCTACTCTGCCATCAGTTAGCCACGCCCCCCCTCTCAGTGTTACATTGGTATCCCCAGTTGTACACTTCACAGGTAGATTTGCATCAAGCACATTCAAAATTACGCCATCCTTAACCGTTCCCAGGATGACCCCGGGGTAGGTAGCAAAGTCTTTCCTGATCCCAGCTCTGTTCATCTTGGATCATTTTTAAAAACACTGTAAGCAAGGGTTACTCCAAGCGGAGTCTCCCTTTTTTCCAAAAATTGGGCCACACAGATACCCACCCCTTCTGTGGCAGCACTGGTGCCCCAGTTGTACACTTCACAGGTATATTTGCATCAAGCACATTCAAAAATACGCCATAATTAACCGTCCCCAGGATGACACCGGGGTAGGTAGCAAAGTCTTTGCTGAACCATGAATTGTTCATCTTGGCTCCTTTTAAAAAACACAGCAAGCAAGGGTTACTCCAAGCGGAGTCTCCCTTTTTTTCCAAAAATTGGGCCACACAGACACCCACCCCTTCAGTGGCAGCACTTGTGCCCCAGTTGTACACTTCACAGGTAGATTTGCATCAAGCACATTCAAAAATACGCCATACTTAACCGTCCCCAGAATGACACCGGGGTAGGTAGCAAAGTCTTTGCTGATCACAGATCTGTTCATCTTGGCTCCTTTTAAAAAACACAGCAAGGGTTACTCCAAGCGGAGTCTCCCTTTTTTCCAAAAATTGGGCCACACAGACACCTACCCCTTCAGTGGCAGCACTTGTGCCCCAGTTGTACACTTCACAGGTAGATTTGCATCAAGCACATTCAAAATTACGCCATCCTTAACCGTTCCCAGGATGACCCCGGGGTAGGTAGCAAAGTCTTTCCTGAGCCCAGCTCTATTCATCTTGGATCATTTTTAAAAACACTGTAAGCAAGGGTTACTCCATGCTGAGTCTCTCTTTTTTCCAAAAATTGGGCCACACAGACTCTCACCCCTTACAGTGGCAGCACTTGTGCTCCGGTTGTATACTTCACAGCTAGATTTGCATCAAGCACATTCAAAAATACGCCATACTTAACCGTCCCCAGGATGACACCAGGGTAGGTAGCAAAGTCTTTGCTGAACCATGAATTGTTCATCTTGGCTCCTTTTAAAAAACACAGCAAGCAAGGGTTACTCCAAGCGGAGTCTCCCTTTTTTCCAAAAATTGGGCCACACAGACACCCCATCAGTGGCAGCACTTGTGCCCTAGTTGTACACTTCACAGCTAGATTTGCATCAAGCACATTCAAAATACACAAGCATTTACTCTCCCCAGGATGACACAGGGGTAGTAAATTCCTTGTGGATCCATGACTTGTTCATTTTGATGAATGTCAGTCTGTCCACATTGTCACTGGACAGACGCGTGCGCTTATCTGTCAGCACACACCCAGCAGCACTGAAGACACGTTCTGAGACAACGCTGGCAGCTGGACACGACAAAATCTCCAAGGCGTAACTGGAGAGCTCTGGCCATTTTTCAAGATTTGAAGCCCAAAATGAGCAAGGCTCCATTTGCAAAGTCATGGCATCGATGTTCATTTGGAGATACTCCTGTATCATCCTCTCCAGCCGTTGACTATGTGTCAGACTTGTTGTCTCTGGTGGCCTTGCAAAGGATGGTCTAAAAAAATTATGAAAAGATTCAATAAAATTGCTGTTACCAGCACCAGATACGGTGCTACTGGTACGGGTAGACTGTTGAAGATGACCTGACCGTCCCATGTTTGTCAAGTTACAACTGGGAGATTCACTCCCTGCACCACGGTTGTTTGGTGGAAAAGCCGAGTTAAGATCGAGTAACAGCTTTTGCAGATACTCCTGCATACGTGTGTCCCTTTCTATGGCTGGTATTATGTCACAAAATTTGGACTTGTACCGGGGATCTAATAGTGTGGCAAGCCAGTAGTCATCATCACTTCTAATTTTGACAATATGAGGGTCATGTTGGAGGTAGTGCAGCAAGAAGGTGCTCATGTGTCTTGCGCAGCCATGCGGACCAAGTCCACGCTGTGTTTGTGGCATAGAGGTGCTAACCGTTCTTTCTTCCTCTGACATCTCCCCCCAAACTCTTTCAACTGAAATTTGACCAAGGTCTCCCTCATCTGCTGAGTCTTCCATGTCCATGGACAGTTCGTCCTCCATTTATTCATGTTCTCCTGCACCTTCCTCAACATTTCGCCTGCTACCATGCGCCCTTATTGATCCCTGTCCCCCATGGTCCCATGCCTGCCGCCTTGGTGATGATGAACGTCTGGACCTTGGTGATTTTGTTGTCTCTTGCGCATATGAATCCTCCTGTAGTTCCTCCCTTCCTGTTGTTCCACCCCCTGACTCCGAATAGTGTTTAGTGTGTGCTCCAGCATGTAAATGACTGGAATTGTCATGCTGATAATGGCATTGTCAGCGCTAAACATATTCGTCGCTATGTCGAAACTGTGCAGAAGGGTGCATAGGTCCTTGATCTGAGACCACTCCATCAGGGTGATCTGCACCACCTCTGCATCTCGTTGGCCCAGGCTATACGTCATGACGTATTGCACCAGGGCTCGACGGTGCTGCCACAGTCGCTGTAACATGTGGAGAGTCGAATTCCAGCGTGTCGGCACATCGCATTTCAGGCGATGAACCGGCAGGCCGAAAGACTTCTGGAGCGATGCAAGTCACTCAGCTGCGGTGGTTGAACGGCGGAAGTGAGCAGACAGTTTTCGTGCCCTGTTCAGAAGGCCATCTAGGCCGGGATAGTGTGTTAAAAATTGCTGGACAACAAGGTTCAACACGTGAGCCATACAAGGCACGTGTGTCACCTTTCCCAGGCGAAGGGCCGCACCCAGGTTTGCAGCATTGTCGCACACGGCCTTACCAGGCTGCACGTTGAGTGGAGACAACCATTTACCAAACTCAGTCTCCAGAGCTGCCGACAACTCAGCCGCTGTGTGACTCTTATTTCCAAGACATTTCAAGCTAAAGACCGCCTGATGCCGTTGCGCTCTGCTGCCAGCATAGTAATGAGGGGTGCGTGATTCCTTCTGTGCAGTTAGAACGCTGGTGGCCTGACCAGGCAGGCTTGGGGCGGAGGTGGAGGACCCAGACGAGGTGGAGGAGGCAGAAGGAGTGGCGGAACTTGGACAGACAGAGGATTGACACACAAGTCGTGGGGATGGCAAGACTTGTGCAGCAGACTCTTCACCATCTATCACCATAGTTACCCAGTGCCCAGTCAGCGACATGTAACGCCCCTGTCCATGCTTACTGGTCCAAGTATCGGTGGTGAAATGCACCTGTTGACACACAGAGTTTCTCAAGGAAGCGGTAATGTTGTGTGCGACATGCTGGTGTAGCGCAAGCACACCTTTCTTGGAGAAGTAGTGGCGACTGGGCATCTGGTACTGGGGCACTGCAACAGACATAAGGTCTCGAAAATCCTGTGTGTCCACCAGGCGGAAAAGCAGCATTTTGGTAGCCAAGAGCTTACAGAGGAATAAAGTCAACCTCTTAGCTTTGTCATGGGTCGCAGGAAATGGCCTTTTATTTGTCCACATCTGAGGGACAGAGATCTGGCTGCTGTTTGTAGACGGTGGTGAGTAGTGTGTCCCTGGAAAAATGCAGGTTTGTGAGGAAAGTGCAGGCGTAGACATGATGTTGCCTTCATCCAACCTTAGTGCTATCGATGTCTGAGAGAGCTGTACACACGCACTTGTTTCCCCTTCCAAACCAACTGACGACCTACCAAGCAAACTGCCTGTTGCGGTTACAGTGGTGGAAGTTGTGCGTGGAAAACCATGTGTAACAGCTGTCCCCACAGTCCTAGAAGAGGAAGAACGCGCGGATGTACTGGAAGGGGCAGGCGGTGGATGGTCCGCTCCGCTAGGCCGCATTGCAGCACGGTGAGCTTCCCACTGGGAAATATGATATTTAGTCATGTGACGATTCATGGAAGAAGTTGTCAAACTGCTGAGGTTTTTGCCTCTACTAACAGATTCCCGACAAATTTTACAGATCACATGATTTGGGCAATCCTTTGCAAGGTCAAAAAAGGACCAGGCTAGGCAAGGCTTAGAGGGCATGCGACCTGCTGAGCCACCCCGACTACTACTCAGAAGCAGAGTGGTGGCTGAGGATGCAGTTGTAGACGTGCTACCAGTACTCCTCCTCTGTCCAGGAAGGCGCAAGGTAACTTCGTCGTCAGTTGCATCCTCCTCCACCGCCTCTGTTGACCTCCTCGAGTGCCTGACTGTGGGTTGACAGTAGGTGGGATCTAGAACTTCCTCATCAATTGTTGTGTTTGCACTCCCCTCACCCTCAGACCGAGCCTCTTCTTGCCCTGACCGAATATTTAAGTTGTCATCCCAATCTGGTATCTGCGTCTCATCGTCATCAGTATGTTCCTCATTGTCTATAACAACAGGTGTTACAGTTTGTGAATAAGGGTCAACATTATGCTCAGAAATCTGAATCTGAGTCACAAAGGTTCTGGGCATCACTGCAGACTATTTCCTGGTCTGTACTCACTGTAGCTTTGGAGCAGACCTCTGATTCCCAGGCTATAGTGTGACTGAACAGCTCTGCAGACTCAGCCATCTCTGTTTCAGCATACTGTGCAGGGCGGATGGAGACTTGAGAGCTGGGAGAAAGCAAGTGTTATTGAGATGAGAAACTCAGAGGACTGGTCTTTTTTGGATGCGGTAGTTGAGGTGGCGGAGAGAGCACTTGTTGGACCACTTGAGATCCATTCAAGCATTTTCTTTTTTTGGCCATCATCTACCTTTGTTCCAGTTGTTCGTGTCCGCAAAAAGGGAGCACATCGGATTGTCCACGGTAAGTAGTAGACATCTTACTTTTGCTGGAAGATGGTCTATCTTCAGCAGATGTTAATGGAGCTTTGCCACCTTCCCCACGGACAAACCCTTTTTTTCCTTTTCCAACACGCCTGTTCCCCTTTCCACCAGCATCTATCATTTTGCCACTCATTTTGATTGCGACAAGATTGTGCACTTAAGATGTGGTAGTAAAAATTGAGAGGTGGTGTAGATTGCAGAGGTGGTCTAGCTTTATTGACAGCAGAATAAACAACAATAACTATCCCTGACAATGCAACTACGGCCCTTAAACTGGCAGCATAGTTTGCTATTAGAATGGTTCAGTGTTTGCTAGTATAATGGCTTAGTAAAATTGAGTTTGAGTGTGCAATGCAGAGGTGCTGCAAATATCTTTGCACCAGTGGGACAATAATGAAGTCCAACAGCCACTTTTAGGATGCCACTAAGTTTCCTCAGTGTTTGCTAGTATAATAGCTTAGTAACAATGAGTTTCAGTGTGCAATGCAGAGGTGCCGCAAATATCTTTACACCAGTGGGACAATAATGAAGCCAACAGCCACTTTTAGGATGCCACTAAGTTTCCTCAGTGTTTGCTAGTATAATGGCTTAGTAAAAATGAGTTTCATTGTGCAATGCAGAGGTGCCGCAAATATCATTGCACCAGTGGGACAATAATGAAGTCCAACAGCCACTTTTAGGATGCCACTAAGTTTCCTCAGTGTTTGCTAGTATAATGGCTTAGTAACAATGAGTTTCAGTGTGCAATGCAGAGGTGCTGCAAATATTTTTGCACCAGTGGGACAATAATGAAGTCCAACAGCCACTTTTAGGATGCCACTAAGTTTCCTCAGTGTTTGCTAGTATAATGGCTTAGTAACAATGAGTTTCAGTGTGCAATGCAGAGGTGCCGCAAATATCTTTGCACCAGTGGGACAATAATGAAGTCCAACAGCCACTTTTAGGATGCCACTAAGTTTCCTCAGTGTTTGCTAGTATAATGGCTTAGTAACAATGAGTTTCAGTGTGCAATGCAGAGGTGCCGCAAATATCTTTGCACCAGTGGGACAATAATGAAGTCCAACAGCCACTTTTAGGATGCCACTAAGTTTCCTCAGTGTTTGCTAGTATAATGGCTTAGTAAAAATGAGTTTCAGTGTGCAATGCAGAGGTGCCGCAAATATCTTTGCACCAGTGGGACAATAATGAAGTCCAACAGCCACTTTTAGGATGCCACTAAGTTTCCTCAGTGTTTGCAAGTATAATGACTTAGTAAAAATGAGTTTCAGTGTGCAATGCAGAGGTGCCGCTGTTAAAAATATACTCTTAAATATATTTTTCTTCAAATACGTAAAAGCGCATGAAAGAAAGAACTTCAAAAATGTAAAAAATAAATGTAGTTTATATATGATAAAAACGATTGCTAAAGTATAAAGTTGCAGTTCAGTTACAGAAAAGGAAAAAATATATACTTCATTAGCTTACGTAAGAAAAGTTCAATTAGTCTTTTTATGAGTTCCAGAGAGAGCTACCATATCTTGCTTCATCTTGGGTAAAAACAGGATCAAAGGAACAGACAGACATGCTTCTTAGATGCTGGATGGCTCAGCTTCGAAATGTGTGGATTGACTCTCGGAGCAGGAGTGCGCAGCAACCGCCTCCCACCGTGTGTTTTACGACAACTGTCCAATCCATATAGGGTGTTTCAGTTGAACAGTTACATATGACATAATCATTAGAAGTTTCCAGAAGGAAGGATATATATATATATATATATATATATATAGGCACCATGCTATGTCAGCATCTATCCATACTTAATACAGATACCTTTATTATTTATTCCTTATAAAAACTTTATCAATAAACTATGCCCTCCAACATAAACAGAACTGTGAACATATATGTCCTACTAGAAAATATTTGATAACTAGATGTATTAATTTTAATGTTTTTACAATTCCCCCTTGAAGCGGGTGAATTATTAATTATTTTTAATGAAACCCCGAAAATTAATTAATACATCATTAAAATAACAAATCTTCTTTCCTTATTTGGCGATAATGGATTAATATCAATAATAATGATGAATAATAATCAATTTGCATTATTCATGTTGTAAGTTCAATAATATAATAATGTGGGTTCATGTTATGGTAGGCCGTGACTGATTAATCATATAAAAATATATAATTATACTTCGCTAGACCTAAAAAGATGCAAAACAAATCCGGTCACCATATGATGTCCTCTGGGTTGATGTCTTCTTATCTTCGATGTAATCTGGCATAAACACAGTCTCTTAGAAATAAATCCTTTGATAAAAAATGAATGGTTACCAATTTAATACAGTCCCGTATTGCGTTTATCATCGTTAGATCAAGTCCATAAACTTTATTCTTTATTACAAAGTCCATAGCCAATGTTGATAAACCACAGTTCATGAGTGTAGAAGAATAGCATAAGTCTTTGATGTCTGTGCAGTGTAATTTACATTAGTCACCTTTATCCTCCGCGCTGCCTGTTGTCAAATCCTGGAACAGATGTTAAGACGTTTTTGGTCAGCATGACAGGGGTTAACTTTAACACGTTATTGCTCTCCTTAGTAACTGTAGTGAGGTCTTAAGGCACAGACCATGTGTCATTGTCCATCCTGGCACCATAAGATCACTGTGTTTCTGAGGTTCAAACGCGGTAAGTATTTCGTATGTAACACAGTCTTATTTGAGACGTTACCTTTTGGACCGTTGAATTTCAGCCTTTTAAACCTTTTTGTAGAATCCCTTTTAACTTTAGAAAAATTAATAAAAGTCTTTTATCTTAATCTTGATTGAAGTCTTCATTCCCTAAACTAGATACCAAATATGGCAATAACTATCACTAATAAATGTCACAGCGTATCATAACTCTAATACTATAATACCATGTCATTATTATTATCGTAAAAGTATTAATATAATTGATACTTAGAATGATAAAATAATACTGCATAATGGTATAGACAATAGTATTCTCATGTAATAACCTTTTTTGTCATTGGTGTAATTACCTTTCCAAACCCATAGGTGGCAATGTGTTGAATGTAACCAAAATGTAATATAAAATATGAAATAATATAATATGTACCCATAACATGTATCATATTATAAATATGGAAGGCAACAATGTGGCTTATTTAGTTAGATCATTTGTAAAATTATAAACCAGGGCGTGTCCTGACATGGAAGCGTGAGGACGCTGGATTCCAGAGCTCCTGCGCCCACAGCCAAATTGCACTAGATCCCGCAGTCCCCACTTACCCAGGATGGCCCCCAAGAAGAGACCGGGGGTAGCGCCCGCCTCTGCCTCCCCGGTGACGAGCCAGAGACCCCAGGGGAGCCTCACAAAGTTTCTGACGGCGCCGGGCTCTGAACCTCCGCAGGCGGCCCGGAGCAAGATGGCGCCGGCGGGCGCGTGGCGTCCTCCAGCGGGGGATTCCCCAGGTACAGCTCGGCACTCTCCCACAGCCTGTGAAGCAGTGCAGGGGATCAGCGGTGGAGAGAAACGGAGGACAGAGTCGGCGGTGGCACTGGACGGAGTGGGCACAGGTACAGAGGACTGGAGGAGGGGGGAGGCTGCTCAGCCTGTCTCACAGCACGCTGCTGTGGATAGAGAGGGGGTCCTGGGTGGATCACTAGACCCGGGTATACCGGCCATTCTCTGCACACAGGGGACCCCCCGCCACCGGGGCACACGGAGCCTCAGGCTATATTAAACAACCTGCACTCTGGCCCCCCTCAGGGGGACATACAAGCCCTAAGAGAACTTATTTTGGCCCTCCCCAGCAAGAAAGATCTGGAGGACGTTGTGGCTAGAATTGAATCCTCCCAGCAGATGGCGATGTCTGCCCTGAGGGAGGAAATGGTGGTACTGGAGGACAGAATTGAGGCCACAGAGCAGGCTCAGGAGTCCCTGGAGAGCAGAATGGAGAGGATTGAGAGAGACTGTGAGTCATCCAATGCCCGCATCAGAGACCTTGCCCTGCTCTTGGATGACCAAGAGAACAGAGGCAGAAGAAATAATATCAGGCTGAAGGGTATACCGGAGGACTGGCCCCAGGAACTCCTGCGCACTAAAGTCTTAAA
This sequence comes from Anomaloglossus baeobatrachus, assembly GCF_048569485.1. Lineage (NCBI taxonomy): Eukaryota > Metazoa > Chordata > Amphibia > Anura > Aromobatidae > Anomaloglossus > Anomaloglossus baeobatrachus. The sequence goes on along the minus strand of NC_134362.1, from coordinate 74,662,962 downwards.
CATCTTCAACCGGGTCACTGATCGCCCCTCGGAGGCTACCTACCTCTTCGACAGAATTCACAGAGTCGCAAGGCCGGGCCCTAGATCTGTCCCCTCCTCTAGAGATGTACTATGTCGTTTGCATTATTATGGAGACAGAGAAAGGATCCTACAGGGAGCTTGGTCATACGGACCTGTGGAGATTGATGGGGCCATGGTGAAGTTATTTCCTGATGTCTCCAGCCGCACACTATATATGAGACGCCTGCTTCATCCTCTCCTGCTTGGCATCAAAGAAGTGAACGCCTCATATAGATGGGGCCACACCTTCCATTTGATAGTACGCAAGGGGGACTCCGTGTTCTTGCTGAGGAGGCACTCGGAGCTTCCGAATCTTTTTGCCTTCCTGGGAATACCAGACTGCTCAATTCCGGACTGGATGGAGTGGGAACCCCAGGCACCCCCGGGGCTGCGGAGGAGGAAGGGAGGCACCCGTCCTACCCAAAGCGGTGATCCTTGAGGGGCTTGGCATGTACCGGGTGCTGGTGGGAGGAAGGAGTGGACCAAGCTATGAGGCGGAGGTGCTTTCGATGGGAGACGGAGTCAAAGAACTGGGAGCTGGGAGGCTCTCTTACGTCTCTACGACCCCTAAGCAGGAGTCCTGGCCTTGGGCTAGTTTTTCTGGACATAGTTTATTGTCTTAAGTTTTTGAAAATCCTATTTCTATGGCAATGACTAGTTTAGGATTGGGGGTGGGGGGGGATGTTTTTCTTTACGGCGTTCGTCCTGGGTGGTGGGGTGTGTGGGTGGTTAATCGGCAGACCCTCCCTCGTCGTCGGTGAGAAGGGTCATTTAGTACTAATAAGAGGGGCGCGGGTCTGCGCTCTGGCCGCATGTCAGTTCTTGTCCCTATCTTTTCCTTAGTAGTCCCTGGGCTGGTCCCTGGTACTGCGAGCGGCAGTCCTGCTGCTTTTCCAGTTTCTTGTTCTCTTCTCTGAACTTTTTGCCTTTCTCTCTTCCCCCTGCTAAAGGGTCTCTGCTACTTCCTCCCTTGTCAATACTTTTTCTTCCCCCCCTCTCTTTTTACCAGCTTCCCCCCCACCCCTTTTTTTTTTTTTTTCTCCCCTCTTCTTTCTTTGTTTGTTTCTCTAGGGTCTCGCGACAGAGAATGGCGAAACAGAGGCAGGCCGAACTGCGGGTGGGCTCACTGAATGTCAAAGGCCTTCATAGCTCTGAGAAATGGTCTATCCTACTGAACCTTCTCTGGAAAAACCGAATCCAGGTAGCCTTCCTCCAAGAGACACACTACTGTGAAGCTAAACCTTACAGACTCTCGGACAGAAGGTACCCCATAGTGCACCACTCACCCTCCCCTGATCCTAGATCTAGGGGCACGAGCATCCTTATGTCCAGTACGCTCCCTTGGGAATTGTTGGACTCTCAGACAGATGACCAGGGTAGGCTTATGATGCTCAAGGGACGCATTGCAACTCAGACATTTACATTCGTGGCAGTATACTTGCCTAATGCGGGCCAATGTCCCACCTTGCTGCGTTACCTTGAGAAGATAGAGGAATTCTCGGAGGGCACTCTGGTCCTCGGGGGTGACTTTAATGTAGTGTTGGAACCGTTGAGGGACAGTTCAAAAGGGGTGTCCGGTATACCACACATGACGTTGCGCCGGATGAGGCGGGGACTACATGACCACCAACTGATAGACACTTGGCGATTGCTGCACCCATCAGACAAAGACTTTTCATTTTATTCTGCAGCGCACGACTGCTATTCTAGGTTGGACCTCTTTTTTATTAAACATGGGGACCTACACTCTCTGGTGGATGCTTCAATTGAGTGAATATCTTTCTCTGATCACGCCCTGATCACGGTCACTCTGTCCCTTGGATGTCCCATCGGGAGGCAGGGTCAGTGGATATTGAACACCTCGCTACTCAATGAGCCTGTGACAATGCAAGAAATAAGGGAGGCCTTGACGAATACTTTGACTGTAGTGGGAGGGAGGGGGTGTCCCCCAACATTGTGTGGGAAGCTCACAAATGTGTTGTGAGGGGATTATTCATCAAACATGGGGCCCGTCTGAAAAGGGAACGGGAAGCTGAGGTTACATCTCTCCTAGCAGACATAAGGGAGTTGGAAGCAGTACATAAGGGGTCTCTGGGAGGGAACGTGGGCGCCAATCTGGCCAGGAAGAGGGAGGAACTCAGGTCCCTGTTATATCAAAAGGCCAAGGGAGTGCTAGCTAAGTGCAGGCGGCATTTCTATGAATATGGCAATAAAAGTGGCAGGACCCTGGCTAGAGCCCTCCGGACACAGAGGGCGAGGGGCTATGTTCCTAGAGTGCACATTTCTGGCGACAGGTGGGCCACTCTTCCGAAAGACATTGCCTCCGCCTTTAAAGACTTCTACTCCTCTCTCTACTCAATAGATGGGGGGCGGTCTGAGAGGGCCAGGACGGAACTACGGCAGCGTATTCAGAAGTACATTTCAAACTCCGGTTTGAAACACCTTAAACCGGAGGATGCGGACGCCCTGGAAAGACCCATTTCAGAGGAGGAGTACTGGGCTGCAATTAAAAATTCCCCCACTGGTAAGGCCCCTGGCCCAGATGGCTTCCCCCTGCTTTACTACAAAAAGATGGGCTCCATGCTGCTCCCCCCATTTCTCTCTGCCTTTAACAATATCTCACTCTCCGAAAAAGTTCACTTGCCGAGGGACTCTCTGGCCGCTAATATAGTAGTCATTCCTAAAGAGGGTAAAGACCCTACCTCTTGTTCTAGTTACCGTCCCATCTCCCTCCTCAACACAGACTTGAAGCTCTTCACCAGAATATTATCAGAGAGACTCTCTCCATTGCTGGGGGGATTGTCCACCCGGACCAGGCTGGGTTCATGATGGGAAGGGAAGCGAGGGACAACACCACTAAGGCGCTGAACTTAATCCACAGGGCTAATTCGGAAGGGTTGCCCCTGATGCTCCTGTCGACCGACGCAGAAAAAGCGTTCGACAGAGTCAATTGGATATTCATGGATGAGGTTCTGCGGGAGGTGGGGTTGGGGAGGATGATGCTCAGGTGGATATGCTCTTTGTATAGTAACCCCTCTGCAGCGGTCAGGGTGAACGGTCTCCTTTCAGATAGATTTCCCATCCTTAACGGCACAAGGCAGGGATGCCCCCTCTCACCCCTGATCTTTATCCTGACTCTGGAACCCCTGCTTAGCCGAATTAGAGGTAACATTGACATTTCCGGCCCTATAGTTGCTGGTTCCACCTACAAAATCGCGGCGTACGCGGACGACTTACTTTTCTTTATTACCAACCCTCGGGTCTCCCTGCCCAATCTACTGAGAGAGCTGGAAACATACTCCTCTCTTTCTAATTTTAGAATTAACATGTCAAAATCGGAGGCTATGAATGTATCTCTCCCCCAAGATCAGGTTATCTCGCTACAATCTGCGTTCGGGTTTAAGTGGGCTAACCACTCTCTGAGGTACCTGGGGGTCCAGCTGGCTGCGGACACTAGCCAACTATATAAGCTGAACTATCTCCCTCTCCTGCAGTCCATTAGAACAGACTGCGCAAATTGGGCGAGGGGCCTCTTCACATGGTTTGGGAGATGTGCAATATTGAAGATGAACATATTACCACGACTTCTATACCTCTTCCAGGCCAGGCCAATTAAGATCCCGAGCTCTTTCTTCAAGGAATTGGCCTCACTATATACTAAATTTATCTGGGCGAATAAGCCGGCGAGACTTTCCCGTTCCCTATTGTGCAGACCTAAGTGTAGGGGAGGGCTGGGAATACCTGATATGAAAAAATATTACTGGGCCACACATATGGTTAGGGTTCTGGATTGGTGCCGCCACTCTAGGATGAAACCATGGGTCGCCCTGGAACAGAGCTTCTCGGAGGTACATTTACCGGCCATGCCTTGGCTCGTAAGCTTTTTCCCGACTACTTTGAGATCTCACCCCACTATTGGCGCTACTCTGGAATGCTGTTCGAGGGGCGAGGTTCGGCGCCTCCTCCTGCCGTTGCCTTCCCCCATGTCACCAATTATAGGAGATCCGGATTTCCGTCCTGGCCTCTCGGACCCAGTTTTTCGGAGCTGGGTACAGGGGGGCAGATTCAGAGCTTACCAGCTGGGAGGGGAGGGTGACTGGCTATCTCTTTCGGATATTTGTGGTCTCTTGCTTCCGGACCCCCTGGGGAGATGGAGGGCCATGCAGTTGAGGCATTTCATGAGCTCCCTTCCCTGCTTCGCCCGGTACGCTGGTCCTCCCACAAGATTCGAAAAATTGTGCTTGGGAGAGGGGGCCCTGCGGCACTCACTTTCCCTGGCATACAATTTGCTATCAGACCCGGGAGATTTGCCCACCCCGGTCTATTTGCGGCAGTGGGAAAGGGACCTAGGGACGGCTCTATCTGATACGCAGCGAAACAACGTCCTAATGATGGCACATAAAACCTCGATCAGTTCCAGACTGTTGGAGGCCAACTTCAAACTGCTGACTAGGTGGTATAGAGTCCCGACTAGACTTCATAGGATATTCGGGAAAAATACAATTCCTATATGGTTGATTTGAGTTCAAAAATGTGTAAACGGGAAAAACCTCAAATTCCAATTAAAATGACTTGTTTTATTAATACATTATTAAAAGTAATCACAACACCCTAGTGATATTACACACATGGGGTCACATGAGGGAAGGAGCTGAAATATATGGGGTCCCTAACGTTTCCCTATGGGGACCTTGCTCCTACCTGCCAACGGAGGGTTTGACGCCGTAACTGTTTTGGGCGCCCCCGTTCCACGTCGGCTGACCCTCACTAAACCCTAACTCGCAAGTGAATTAAAATTAATTACACTCCTGATGGCCAACACAACAGTACTCATACATACAAAAATGGGTAACCTTCAATCCCAGTATGTGGAATTAAATGCTGCTTACAAAGATGAAAGACAGCTACACAAGGCAGGATAGGGGACTCACACCCCAAATTAATATATATACTTATGGTTTTTAACCTCCTTGTTCTGGCATATTGTGGCCATCAAACATGGAAAACGACAACTCAATTATAATCTATCTCAAGAGACACTGCATTGCCCTAGTCTGGGCAGGTGCATGCAAACCAGTGCAGTGTCCGGAGATAATCAGATAAACACTCCTGAAGCATATAAAAGTGAACAAAATGCATCCAGGCGATGTGAAGCATAATCTAAAGGGAAGTAGACATTTTCTTTCCTCTGGATGCATTTTGTTCACTTTTATATGCTTCAGGAGTGTTTATCTGATTATCTCCGGACACTGCACTGGTTTGCATGCACCTGCCCAGACTAGGGCAATGCAGTGTCTCTTGAGATAGATTATAATTGAGTTGTCGTTTTCCATGTTTGATGGCCACAATATGCCAGAACAAGGAGGTTAAAAACCATAAGTATATATATTAATTTGGGGTGTGAGTCCCCTATCCTGCCTTGTGTAGCTGTCTTTCATCTTTGTAAGCAGCATTTAATTCCACATACTGGGATTGAAGGTTACCCATTTTTGTATGTATGAGTAATGTTGTGTTGGCCATCAGGAGTGTAATTAATTTTAATTCACTTGCGAGTTAGGGTTTAGTGAGGGTCAGCCGACGTGGAACGGGGGCGCCCAAAACAGTTACGGCGTCAAACCCTCCGTTGGCAGGTAGGAGCAAGGTCCCCATAGGGAAACGTTAGGGACCCCATATATTTCAGCTCCTTCCCTCATGTGACCCCATGTGTGTAATATCACTAGGGTGTTGTGATTACTTTTAATAATGTATTAATAAAACAAGTCATTTTAATTGGAATTTGAGGTTTTTCCCGTTTACACATTCATAGGATATTCCCCTCAGTCGACCCCGTTTGCTGGAGGTGTGGCTCGGGGGAGGGTGATTACGTGCACATCTTTTGGTCCTGCCCTTCCTTGCAACGGTTTTGGTCAGAAGTGAGGGAGGTAATTAGACTGGTGACCGGCACGGTTGAGACATTGGGTCCGGAACTGTTTATCTTACAGCTTTCGGAACTCCCAGCTCCTAGATACAAGCGCTCTTTGCTTAGATCTCTGGTAATGACTGCCAGGTCTTGCATCCCGCTTGGCTGGAAGTCTTCTACCCCCCCACACTGGCACAGTGGGTTTCAAGGGTTAACGACCTAAGGCACATGGAGGACCTGATATCCTCTCTCAATGACAGACAGGAAGATTTTCATAGGACTTGGTCTCCATGGTTGGAGTTCACTTACTCGGCGGAATACGCCAGATTACTCTCTGTTCCACGGCTGCTGTGAGGCTCTGGGGAAACACTCTCCCCCCCCCTTTTTTTTTTTTTTCTCTCTCTCCTCTCCCCCTTTCCTCTTTTTTCTTCTCTTGCTCTCCCTTTTTCTCACTTCTTTGTCCCCTATCTTCCCCTATTCTCCCCTCCCCCCTATTCCCCTTTCTACCTCTTTCTCTTAACCTGTTCTAAACTCTTTTCAGGCTTTGCTCTCTCTTTCTATGTTCTGTATTCTACCCTTGTTGGGTTGGTTCATAAAAGGATTAAATTGGGCCTGACTCGAGCAATTGCAGTGACTAGATATGTACAGGGGTGCGGAAGGGTGGGATACATGTCAATGTTAAATATTTGAAATCTGCTATTCTGCTCTTTGTGGAGCAGGTGTTACTTTGTATGTTCTCGAGTCGGTCTTTAAAATAAAGAATTTAAAAAAAAAATAAATTATAAACCAAAGCAAATAACCTTTTAGGAAAGACTGGATTATTCCATCAAAACACAATAATACCCATTATAAATTATTATTGATTAAAAATATAATATGTATATTATTTGTAAATATAGGAAGGTAAACCTAGATGTACCTCGATCTTCCATCTTTATTACTCTAATTTAATTTATTTGATTTGTCTATTATTTATTAAATAACCTACTATATAAGAAAATGTGTAACTATAAGTAATATTTCATCCTTATTGTGTTAACATACTAATATAAGAATAATGTATTACTAGGAAGTAAATAATTGTATATATTGACGAAGGAAGTATTCTTTTCTTCCAAAAAGTGGACCTTTCCCTTTTAATATGATTCATATTTAATAAAGTAATATTCTTATATTAGATATTACTTAACTAAATATTGAAGTGTTTTCTCAATTGAGATATTTAAAATTTGAAGGAAAAATAAAAAATTGTAGAATTAAAATTTTGATTAAAAATTTGAATATTAAATAAAAATAATTAATATAAAGAATAGGAATAAAAATGAAAATCGGAATAAAAATAAAAATTGAAATAAAAATAAGGCCTTCTATGTATATAATAATACATAACCTTACATACATAACCTTAATATTACCAGGATCTTATAGGATTTCCATACCTATCATATCAGTAACCTATAAAATAATTAAGTCATGTATCTTTGCAAATAATACTCTTCTCTTAGTATATAAATGCATTATGATATACTTCAAATATATATTTTTTTATTCCCAATTCTTCCTTTGTACTTGAAATATTAATTATTAAAGTATTCTGTAGACACACATATTTATCAAATATAAGTGTGTGATTGAGACCAAACCTTTTCCTTTTAATATCATCAAATATGATGTTATAAAAATTAATATGTCAAGATTAAATTAAATTAAAATTTATGTTGTATATCTTCAAGACCATATTATAAATATTACTTTCATATTTGAAAAGAAAAATGATTACCAATCTGTGTATCAGTAAAAGAAGTAACTAACACAAACCTGTATAAAAATCAAAACGTTAAAACCTTATTCTAGAATGTAACTCTTCAGAATAAACCCTTAATAAAGATCCTAACATAGCTATACTAAAGAAATATGTCTAAGAATAAGATATATTTGGTATAAATTCCTTCATTATTTATACTTATCTACTATAACTTATTTATTCTAATAATATACATACATATTATAACCTCGAAGTTAAAACAAAAATTCCTTTTTTTTTTCATTTCTTTGGAAGCTTCAAAGACCTCTTATCCAAGTACTTGACATCGGCAGCTGCTCAGACAATCAATCATTCATAGACACATCTATGCACACAAGACTGTCATGGTTCTTTAACATACATCCACATAGAAACATTGACAGACACATATCCCTGTTTTTGATTTTCAATTTCTCTATGCGCATTTCAAAACTTCTTGAAGTATACGAATAATTTATTACATATACTCATGAGAAATAGGTACCTTTGATAGTCACATACTGTACATTTGACCATAGAACAAACAGACACTTATTATTATTAGCTTTAGTAATTCAAAAGTCACATGCTCTGGTTACGTGCAAAGAACACCATTCCAAACCAGCAAGCAGTTTTAATTGCTCCACTTCACAACTCAGATTACATTTCTAATAACTCTAGGGAAGATATATATATTTATAAACGAAACGTTAAACTAATGGTTCTCTGGCAATTGGTACCTGAGAAAATAATAATTATTATTAATCATGCTTTCGCGATCAGCCTTACACAATAAGATATATGTTACCTGATTGTGGACAAGAACAAATTTATAAATAAAAAGTTAATACTTCATTAATCTGCTTTACTGATAAATTCTGAGGGAAATAAAAGAATAAAATTATTATCATATTTATGATAAAAAATGAAACACATAGAATCAGTTACTTTCTCTTATTCTTACATTTTAAATATTATTATTCAAATACAGAGATCAAATTATTAATTTATAACTTTTAGACTATCATAACTAAATGAAGATATGACCTTAATTTACTATCACTACTTTTAATATATATATATGTAATGCATAGATTCACTGTATATGAATAATCATGATTATCAAATAATAAAATTAATTTACCCAGAAATCCACTTTATTTAGCTGAAGACCAAACCTAAATTTTTCTTCAAAGATTCGATCTATTAGGGTATGTGCACACGTTGCTTTTTTTTCCGCGCGGAAAAAAACGCACCCTCTGGCAGAGGGGAGAATTGTAAACAATGCTTTTTGAGAAACAACGCATCGAAAACGCATGCGTTTTTCATGCGTTTTTCATGCGTTTTTCATGCGTTTTTCATGCGTTTTTTTAGGTGCGTTTTTTAAGACTTGTCAGTGATAATAAAGTTGGTTGAACACAGACCTTTGGAAAAAAAAACCTGTGATGTCATTTCCTTCTCCACATTCTGTTTGGATAAATGGGAGGGCTTGGAATGGAAGGAGCACCATTTGAATTTTGGAAAAGTTGAAATAAACTTCGCGCACCAAGCCCCTTAGGTACCTATACGTCAGAAAACCCCCACAAGTGACCCCATTTTGGAATCTGCACCCATCAAGGATTTTATTCAGGAGTATATTAAGCATTTTGAATCCACAGCTACTTCACCCAAAATGTTGCTGTAGCAACAATATTCTCACTTTTAGGCCCGTTTCACATGTCAGTGAAAAACACTGACGTTTTTCACTGGCGTGTAAAACACGCACATGTCCCTCCGTGTGCCGTGAATCACGGCACACGTGGGTTGTCTAAGTGCAATCCGGGCTCCGTTCTCCGTGGCCCGTGATTGCACTTAGAGATTAACTCACCTGCACCCGCTCCCGCTCTCCATGGTGCTGATCACTCCCGCGGTGCAGCATCCGGCCGGCGCTGACCCCCGCAGCAGCTGCTTCCGGGTCGGCTGTGTCGTGCATCATGAATATGCGCGACAATAATGAGCCGGCACAGAAGGAACAGGGAGGACGGGCTGCAGAGGACATCGCTGGAGCCGGGTGAGTTAAAATGTTTTTTATTTTAAAAGCACGTTTTTTTCTGGCACGTGTTTCACGGATCACACCACTGCGTGGTCCGTGGGACATCAGTGATGCCAGAAAAAAATGGACATGTCTCCGTGCGGCAATCATGGACACGCGGGTACGCCGCACGGAGACACATGCAGTGATAAATCACTGACGTGTGAGCAGACCCATTCATTATAATGGGTCTGCGTATGTCAGTGATCCTGGTACGTTTAAAAAAAAGCACAAACGTCCCAGAATCACTGACGTGTGAAAGGGGCCTAAGGCTATGTGGCCATGATCCAGCGACACGGCGTCTAGTACACAGTGCCAGCCTTCCTGCAGCTGCCCATGCCCACGATTTGGGTTCAGGCTGCTGTGGAGCTCTATGCTACCTGCAGAGAACACTCTCGTCTCCGCAGCATAAATTGACATGCTGAGGCACGGGAAGCCACGCTACCGGTCAGTTTATGCTGCGGAGAAAAGAAGCACAGTGGGCATGGGATCTCCAAAAATCCTTCCACTGTGCTTCTACTGCACAACGCAGCATTATGGACGCAGGGAAAACACTCAGCGCCCATAACGCTGCAAACCCTGATTGTGGACACACAGCCTAAAAAGCGTCAATGGATGAAGGGATGTCAAATATATAGAACGTCCTACCCTCGCCTGCATATTCTAAGCTGGCACCTTTAGTACCTTTCATGTGGCACTAAAGGGTGCCTAGCTTAGTATTTATCCAATAAAAAAAAAAAAAAAAAAAATGAAAAAAATGGCGTGGGGTCCCCCCTATTTTTGATAGCCAGTCAGGGTAAAGCAGACAGCTGTAGCCTGCAAACCACAGCTGGCAGCTTCATCTTGGCTGGTGATCAATTTGGAGGGCTCCCCATGTTTTTTTTTTTATTTTTAAATAAAGAATAAAAAAAAAAAATAACGTGGGGTCCCCCCAAATTTGATCACCAGCCAAGGTGAAGCTGACAGCTGGGGTCTGGTATTCTCAGGGTGGGAAGAGCCATGGTTATTGGACTCTTCCCAGCCTAAAAATAGCAGGCCGCAGCCGCCCCAGAAGTGGCGCATCCATTAGATGCGCCAATCCTGGCGCTTCGCCCCAACTCATCCCGCGCCCTGGTGCGTTGGCTAACGGGGTAATAAATGGGGTTGATACCAGATGTGTAATGTCACCTGGCATCAAGCCCAGCAATTAGTGATGTCACGGCGTCTATCAGACACCCGACATAACTAATTGACAGTAAACAAAAGCAAAAAAAGACAACAAAAAATGTTTTATTAGAAAAAACACTCCCCAAATCATTCCCTTGTTCTCCAATTTAATAAAAAAAATGGGTCCGCAGAAATCCATATGGATGTCCCACGTCGCCTCTGGACCTTCTAGAATATGGGGGCACGTTCAGGAAACGTATCCCCCATTTTCTAGGAGGGCAGACCCTCCATTTGAGGAGAGTGGGTGCAAAAATCTGCACCCACTCTCCCCGGGTCACAGCTGCAGACTGCCGAGCAGCCAGCACAGCTCACACTGAACACAGTGCTGGCTGTCAGCTGCTCTGCTCATGTGACCGGCCAGCGTGCACTGTGAAGGAGGAGGAGGGGGCCGCGGGGGATCAGCGCTGCAACCGGACAGGTATGTATGACACCGGGGGGAATAGGGGGTGACCGGGCAGGGCCTGGGGAACAGTTTTCTGTCGCATGTGTTATTGCACATGCGACAGAAATCATAGGAGCAGGGCGGCCGGTGCGCTACTGTGCGCGCGGCCATGTTGGATTTTCGGGAGGGGGGTCGGGGACTCGGGGGTCGGGGCGGGCACTTTGGCGACACCGGGGGCTTTGCCAGGAAGTGAGGTCAACAGGAAGCCTCTTGACCTCACTTCCAGGTAAATGCCTGCGTTCTGGCGTGCCGACAAAGGCCGCGGACCGCAACAAAAAAGCAGGTCCATGCGTTGTAGCTGCGTTCTGACCCGCATCATTGATTTCAATGGGGGAGAGAACGCAGCCACAACGCACAAAAGAAGTGACATGCTGCTTTTCTTTCCGCACCGATTTTTGGCATCCAAAACGCTGCGGAAAGAAACGCAGCATGTGCACTGATTTTTCAGCTTTCCCATACACTTTGCTGGGAAAGCTGAACGCATGCAATTTGCCACTGAAACGCTGCGGTTCAAAACGCAGCGTTTCCGCGGTAAAAAACGCATCGTGTGCACACAGCCTAAGATTCATTTTCAACTTGTAGGAATCTCTGAAATTATTTTGTAACTCAAATTTTTTTCTTAAATGAGAAAGAATGTCTCTCTCTGAAAGACCACCCAGCTGTTGCTGGCTATCAAATTCTCTGGACCCTTCTTTCAATAGTAACCCGGGGAGAGAATCTGCACAAGACACCTGTTTCTGTCTTTCAATGCTTTTACTCATCATTTGTCTGGGATCATCAATATCTGATCCTGTGACCAATCCCTTCACTGGAGACAAGGGAAACAAAGGTTTTTCCTGTGGAAAAAGATTTTTACATGATAATAATTTTGATGGATTGTATGGTTTGTAATTTATATGCAATTTCCTGTGAATTTCATACATCCTGTCACAGAAATATCTGGATCTGGGAGACACTGTTGGCTTTTCACAGAATCTCTCCCTTTTTCGTGTTGGTTTTTCAGAATTAATTAATTTCTGTTTTGATTGACTTTGGTGATTTCTAACAAAATCGATAAATGTCGTACATTCGAATAGGGACTTTTTATTTAATGCCACCGTACAGGCTGCATTATCAAGGAAATTAAATTTCCTTATGAATGTGGAAATTAAAGATTTTAATCTGACATTTGGAATGACCGCCCTATATAATCGTTCAAAAACGGACATAAATGAGAACGTACTTTCATTCTCTTCAATTTGTAATTCCTTGAACATCTCATAATCTGGATTCGCTTCATTCCTTGCACAGAAAATGAGATTTTTCAGCCTTATGATATCGTTATCATTTGAACAATCAAATGTCTCATTGTCAGAAGACTTTTTTAATGCCAATTGTCTAAAGAAATGCTGAGGTATCCACATATCAAATACCTGAGTCTTCTCACTATTGGTTAAATTTAATTTCTCAACGGAGCTTTCAAATATCTCTGAATTTCTGCAAACATGTATTTTAGGATTATATGCGGGAATTAATTTGCATAAGTCCAATAGACTCTTTCTAAGTTTAATCCCTAACTTAGTCTGTTCTATATTTAGAAACTGATCGTCGCCATTTTCTCTCTGCACGTGTCCTTCTCTGACAACTTTCTGCACGTCTCCCACTCTGGCTCCTCCCCCTTCTGGCTTCTCTACGTCATTTCCTGCTTCTTTCCCAGTGTCCTGAAAGTCACCTTGAATACACAGCACATGTCTGCCACCATTGTCAAGATTCTGATTTGCAAAATTACAGTCTAAATCTGACTTTTCATTTGCAACATTACAGTCAGAATTCACAATATCACTGACTGACATTCCAGGTTCTAAGCAGTCTTTGGATTTCTCTATCACTGACTTTCCTGACAATTCAGGTTGTCTATTTCCACCATTTTTACATTTTTCTACGATTAACTTGTGAAATTCATAGACTAAATGACAGACATTTCTGATTTTCTGTTTCTCTCTATTAAAAGACCTTGCACATTCTACACGTGAATTCTCAAGTTCACACTCCCCATAAAGGCATACCCATAACTCTTCCACATTAGAAATATCTGAATAAGTGAACTGAAGTTTACTTTGCTTAACATAAGAAGAGATAAAATCCATTTTCTTACCTGAAATGATCAGATGATCTGATGGATGATCCTCTAAGACTCGATTCACCTTGTTCAGCACGTCCAATACTTTTTATGGACTGACTTATTTTTTCTTGCTCAAAGACACGTCAAAAGAGTATCATCTGTGGCTTAGCAAAGTCTTTAAAGTTCATTTAAAAAACATTCATGCAACTTGACTTATCCGTATTTCCTAGGTTTGCGTGATTTTTATAAATTGTCAATTCCCTGTCACTTTGCAGGAGGCATATGTCTCTGTCCCCCCTTATGCAAAGTGAAGGAAGAAGTACAAAAATTAAAAACACGAATGGCTGGCTCACCAAAATGTTAAAAATATACTCCTAAATATATTTTTCCTCAAATATGTAAAAGCGCATGAAAGAAAGAACTTCAAAAATGTAAAAAATAAATGTAGTTTATATATGATAAAAACGATTGCTAAAGTATAAAGTTGCAGTTCAGTTACAGAAAAGGAAAAAATATATACTTCATTAGCTTACGTAAGAAAAGTTCAATTAGTCTTTTTATGAGTTCCAGAGAGAGCTACCATATCTTGCTTCATCTTGGGTAAAAACAGGATCAAAGGAACAGACATACATGCTTCTTAGATGCTGGATGGCTCAGCTTCGACATGTGTGGATTGACTCTCGGAGCAGGAGTGCGCAGCCACCCCCTCCCACCGTGTGTTTTATGACAACTGTCCAATCCATATAGGGTGTTTCAGTTGAACACAGTTACATATGACATAATCATTAGACGTTTCCAGAAGGAAGGATATATATATATATAGGCACCATGCTATGTCAGCATCTATCCATACTTAATACAGATACCTTTATTATTTATTCCTTATAAAAACTTTATCAATAAACTATGCCCTCCAACATAAACAGAACTGTGAACATATATGTCCTACTATAAAATATTTGATAACTAGATGTATTAATTTTAATGTTTTTATAGCCGCAAATATCTTTGCACAGGTGGGACAATAATGAAGTCCAACAGCCACTTTTAGGATGCCACTAAGTTTCCTCAGTGTTTGCTAGTATAATGGCTTAGTAACAATGAGTTTTAGTGTGCAATGCAGAGGTGCCGAAAATATCTTTGCACCAGTGGGACAATAATGAAGTCCAACAGCCACTTTTAGGATGCCACTAAATTTCCTCAGTGTTTGCTAGTATAATGGCTTAGTAACAATGAGCTTGAGTGTGCAATGCAGAGGTGCTGCAAATAGATTTGCACTAGTGGGACACTAATGGAAGTCCAAAAGCCACTTTTAGGATGCCACTAAGTTTCCTCAGTGTTTGCTAGTATAATAGCTTAGTAAAAATGAGTTTCAGTGTGCAATGCAGAGGTGCCGCAAATATCTTTACACCAGTGGGACAATAATGAAGTCCAACAGCCACTTTTGGGATGCCACTAAGTTTCCTCAGTGTTTGCTAGTATAATGGCTTAGTAACAATGAGCTTGAGTGTGCAATGCAGAGGTGCTGCAAATAGATTTGCACTAGTGGGACACTAATGGAAGTCCAACAGACACTTTTAGGATGCCACTAAGTTTCCTCAGTGTTTGCTAGTATAATGGCCTAGTAACAATGAGCTTGAGTGTGCAAAGGGCAGGAGGGTACAGTGGCCGGGTTGTGGGTCAGTGTAGAGGAAAGGAAGCTTCACTTTCTATCCCTCCTAATGGTGAAATGCAGCAAGGAACTCCCTGACCTTAGCTACACAGACGCTCTTATCCGTAGCTGTTAAAACCTCTTTCCACGGACCTGACTGTCACCTATGGCTCTGAGCCTGCTGTTATTAGCCCTTACAAGGGCTGAAAGAAACTTCTATCCCTATTCTGTATAGCGCTGTGTGTAGAGCGTACACAGCAGTATCGGAGACAGGAGCTGCACCTGCGGTGACTGACACCCAGACGCAGAAGGCAGATAATGGCGTCCGGACGGGCAGATGCCCGTATTTATGTATAATCTTTGTTTATTAAGAAATATGCAATACAAATGACAAGAAAGAAAGCATGGATTCAAATATCACATACAAATTTGACCAACAAATCAATTCCTTAGTAATACAGAAAAGAGTCATGTAGACATATATTCTTCTTGAAAATAGCATGAGGCAAAAACAGAGGGAAGGGAAGAAAGGAAGAGGACAAGCATATCTCGTGCTCTTTAAATTACAAATGTTATCTGCCCCCCTCACCCCCTCAACATTTGTTTGACTCTGCTCCCTCTGTTTACTTGGGATAGGGTATTATTTCAAAACCAAAATAAAATGAGAGGGAGTCTACGGAACCACCTAACTCGTATACCAGAACATTAGGCACTAAGAATGCAACTTAAGACCAGGAAACAGGGTGGTAGAAAAAGAAGAAAGGAGCTAGTAGTGAAAATAGTAACGACATAGAGAGGGAAAGAAGATGGAGGGGGAGGGTGGGAAAGTCCGAGGGGAAGGGATGTCCATGTTCCCCTAGGTGCGGCTGTTGGAGCAACCAAGCCCGGCCAGTATTCCCCATCTATTCAAGGACCAAACAGTTCTCTATACGCATTTGTCCCTTTGAAAAGGATCCATGGTTGCCAAATCTTTAAGAATCTCTCGCTGTCCTCTGTCGCCTCCGCGGAAAGTTCCTCCATATAACATATGGAGGAGAGTTCCTGCTGCCATTCTTGCATAGAAGGAGACGTTGTCTTCCGCCAGTGTCTAGGTACCACCGAACGGGCTGCCGAAAGGCAGAATCTAAGTAAGTCTCCTTTTTGTGTCTTAATTGAGCCGGGCAACATGGACAGCAAAGAGATCTGTGGGGAGGGCAACACCCTCTCTCCAGAAATATTGGTATATGTCCGAAACATCTCTAGCCAGAAGCGTTTAATCAGCGGGCAGTCCCACCAAATATGTAGCATTGTCCCCGGGGAACCTCCACACCGCCAACACAGCTCAGATACAGAGGGGAAAATCCTATGCAGCTTCACTGGGTATAGGTACCATCTTGATAAAATTTTGTAATTCTTTTCTTTCGCATAGCCTGCTGTGGCCAGCTTATGGGTAAACAGATATGCTTTCTGTTTTTCTTCTTCAGAAAAGGTGGTGCCCAAGTCTATCTCCCATTGTGACATGAAGTTTGGATCCGTATCTGCCTTAGGGGCTGCCTGACTCAACAATTTGTAAATTAATGATATTAAGTGAGATGGTGGGGATTTTTGCATGAACAACCCTTCAAATGGGGTCAAAGAAGGGTTGGGTAGATGTTTCCATTTTCTCAATCTATTGCTTACAAATGAGTACAACTGTCTGTACTCTATCCATGATAATGAACAGGGGGGATCCAGACCCTGCAGATCCCCAAAGGACATGATGTCATGTCCTTTTAATACATGGTGAATCCTAACATCATCTTCTTTTTCCCAGCGCAGAAAGGTGGAACGGTCAAATCCCGGAGCAAATTCCGGATTGGAAAAGATCGGGGTGAGCAGAAGTGGAGGACCAGACAACGAGCTCTTTTGTCAGGTCCGATCCCATTCTTTTAGTGTGGCCTTTGCCAAGAAGTCAGCCGTAGGCAACTTTACTCCCTCTCGTGACTCCAACCAAGGTAGATACCTCAGGGGTACATGCGCTCCCCCTTGCTCTAATGCTACCCATTTCTTATGGTTGGCAAAAAAGTGCCAGTCAAACATGCGCATTAATAGAGTGGCCTGGTGGTATCTACGGAGGTCTGGCAGTCCAGCCCCTCCCCTGTCCGTAGGTCTGGTTAAAGTATGATATTTTATTCTCGCCCTCGAGTGTCCCCATACAAACTTAATCAAAGCCGATTTGAGTGTGCGGAAAAAGCTAGCGGGTGGTGATAAGGGGACCGCTTGAAAAACGTATAGAAACCGTGGGAGTACGTCCATCTTGAAAGAATTGATACGTCCAAACCACAAGATAGGTTTTTTGTGATATGATAGGAGATCTTTGAGTGTGCGTGTCAATAGGGTTTGATAATTTAACGAGTAGAGGAGAGAAAGGTCAGCCGGGATCTGTATGCCCAAATATTTAATTGCTTTAGTTTGCCACCTGAATGGGAAATTCTGTTTAGCCAATGCCACCTCAGAGGGCCTTAGGGTGACACTCAGTGCTTCCGTTTTTGAGTAATTTACTTTGAAATTGCTCACCTCTCTGAATCTCTCAAACTCCTTCATTAAAGAGGGTAGTGTAATGTGGGGTTGAGAAACATAAATCAATAGGTCATCAGCATACAGGGAAGTCTTATAAGTCTCTTCATCCACCCGCAGACCATGCACACTGGGGTTCCTCCTTATAGCGTTAGCGAGGTGCTCCATCACCACCACATACAGCAATGGCGAGAGAGGGCACCCCTGCCTCGTGCCATTCCTTATCGCAATGGGTCGAGACAATGCTCCATTGACCTTGATCCGTGCCGAGGGACACGTATACAACGCCAATATTTTTTGTAGGAAGAGCGGGCCCAACCAATCTTTTGTAACGCAGTTCGGAGGAAATCCCAGTGCACACGGTCAAATGCCTTCTCCGCGTCCACAGACAAAAGGCCAACATGTGAAGAAGAAGAGATCGCATTAGCCATGAGTAATAATATCTTATTCACATTGTCGCGGGCCTCCCTACCTTGAACAAATCCGACCTGATCTGAGTTAACAATTGAGGGGAGGAGAGGGGCCAGTCTATTGGCCAGTGTTTTAGAAAACAGTTTCACATCCACATTTAATAAGGATATCGGCCTATAATTGGTAACCAGAGATGGGTCCTTCTCGGGCTTCGGCAAGACTGTAATGAACGCCTCCAGGGACTGCGCCGCAAATGGAGTCGTGTCTGAGACAGAATTGAAAACCCTTGTGAGGAATGGGGTTATCAATTCTCTAAATGTCTTGTAAAATGCCGGGGAGAACCCATCTGGGCCCGGGCTCTTTCCTGCAGGAGAGCTTTTGATCACCGACCCCACCTCCTCCTCTGTAAACTGTTCTTCTAATTGTGAGACCTCCTCCCCCCTCAACGGTGTGGATGCCGTGTCTGTGATGTACTCATTGATCCGCTCCATCCGGTTACTCTGCTCCATATCCGCCAGACGTCCCCTAATGTTATATAGGTCAGAGTAAAATGTCCGCATTTCCTCCATGATCTCTACCGGGTTACTCGTGTCAGCACCGCCATGCCGCTGTATTCTCGATATAAATGATGTGTTGTTGCGGGGGTGAAGAAGACGTGACAGGGGCCTATCACATTTTTCCGAGTGTTGGTATAGGAAACGTTGGTAATGAGAGCGGTATTTAAGGTATTTTTCGTTAAGAAGCGTCTTGAGGTCTTCTCTATTTTTAACGAGGTCTGCCAAGACCCCGGCTGATCTGTTTCGTTTATGTGTGGTTTCAAGCCTGTGTATCACATCAAGTAGTGTGCTAATTTGCAAAGTCTTCAACTTCTTAATGCGTGCCCCATGTTTTATTAAAACTCCCCGAATTACGCACTTAAATGCTTCCCACTGAAAAGGTAGGGAGTTGGAGCCCCCGGCGTGTGCTGCCAAAAAGACCTCTATTGATTCCTTGATATCATTTGCGCACAGTGTATCCTTCAATAGATCGTCGTTAAGTTTCCATGTCCACTCACGCGTCTGACCCCCCCGGGGGCGAGATTGTTAGGAAAATAGGTGCATGGTCAGACCAAACCACGCTTCCGATCTCAGAAACTGGGTGCCATGTGAGGACGTGCTGACTTACTAAAAAAAAAATCGATACGGCTATATGAGTCGTGTGGGTTTGAGTAGAAGGTATAATCCCTTCCTGAGGGGTTTAAGACCCGCCACACGTCCGTCAATTGTACGTGATGCACCTCCCGTTTAAAGGACCGTAAGTGGGATAAGGGGATCGCGCTTCGGCCAGATGAAGTATCCACCTGTGGGTCTAGGGGCATGTTAAAGTCTCCCCCCAAGATAACCACTCCCTTTGAGAATTCTGTAAGGGTTCTGAGAAATCCCCGTCCCGCTCTTGACTGATCTACATTGGGCGAATACCAATTCGCAACTGTGAACACTTTGCCTGAGATTCTCAATTTAACCATAACGTATCTGCCTTCTGGGTCCATCTTTATGTCTATCAGGGAATGACTCAATGATTTATGTAAGGCCACAGACACCCCCCTGGATCTAGAGTCTGCGTTAGTACCGTGGTACCAGGTCGGGTAGTAACGATTTTTCATGGTGGGGACGCAACCAATTTTATAATGAGTTTCTTGGAGAAGAAGAATGTGCACCCTCTGCTTGTGCATATCATAAAGAATTTGGGTCCTTTTTTGGGGAGTATTAAGTTCCTTCACATTCAAAGAGCCGAATTTTAGTTCCGCCATAGTTCCGCACCTAGGGTCCAATCAATCACCTGTAGTAGGAGAAAGGATGAGAGGGAAGTTGGGGAAGGTTGTAGGAAAAACAGAGAGAAAAGAAAAAAGGAAGAGAAAAAGGAACAGAAAAAAAAAAAAAGGGGAAGGAAGAAGAGGAGGAAGAAAAAGAGGAAGAAAAAGAGTTAAAAGAAGAAGAATTAAGAGAAGAGGGAGAAGAAGAGGAAGTAGAATAAAAAGAGTTAGAAGGAGAATTAGAACAATTAGAGCAGAAAATACTTCAGCACCAAGAAAGGGCTAAAGTGAACCGTCAAGCCTGACGGAGTTAATGGGGTAGAACTATATATAGCTGCACCTTGGCCAGCCAAGTGCAACAACCCCAATAGAGAAGCGGACTGCACACGGAAGGCAGCTCCGCCTGACCCAGTGTATATTATTTTAACAACTTATATCATCAACCTTAATTTTAAAGTTACGCCGCCATTCAACCTTTAACTTTAGCACCGAGTGTGTTCCTCGCGGGGGCCTGGTGGCCAATCAAGATGAGCCTACCATCCCCGCGACGACGCAGACCCGGGCCGCAACCTTTAGGCAAAAGGAGGCCCCTCCAACACATCTTTGGTAATGCAATACAACAATAACTGTCAGTAGTGTTTTAACCTGTAATGAGAAAAATCAGACCACATCTCTGCAGTAATATGACTTATAAGCCTTATAAACCTTCATAAACCTTTGCCTCCTTGTAAATGTCCAACCTCAGCCTCGATCTTCGGGCACTTCTTCCTGGTTTCTCCTCCTCTCCCGGGCCGCCGCAGGATGGACGCCCCCTGGTCCCCCGGGGGGCAAACACGGCCAGTCCGTGATGGTCACCTCCGGAATCCGTAAGGCCGCTGCAAACGCTGGAACTCCCACGGGGTGGCTCAATACGTGCACCCTGCCCGCCTGCGTACCCGCAGGCGAAAGGGAACCCCCACGTGTATGGGATATTCCGTTGGCGCAACGAGTCCAGGAGCGGGCGTAATGCCCTCCTTTTCTGGAGTGTCCATCTGGAGAGATCAGGCAAAAGTTGTATCCTCCGTCCCTGGTGTCTTAGATTCTCTGCCGAGCGAGCCCGCCCCATTATGGCGTCCTTGAGTTGGTATCTGTGTACCTTGCAAATGACATCCCTAGGACGGTCCGGGTCCTGGGAACGGGGGCCCAAAGCTCTATGTGATCGGTCCAGCTCCAGAGGAGAATCCAGTGGGACTTGTAACAGAGCATTAAAAATGTGGCGTAGGGTTTTGTCCAAATCCACAGATTCAATCGACTCCGGCAGGCCGCGGACCCTTATATTGTTGCGTCAGTTACGGTTTTCAATGTCGTCAATAAGGTCAGTCAGATACTGAAAGTGAGCATTGTGGGAAGAAAGGCTGGAGTCCTGCTCTGTTGTTTTAAGTGATAGGGATTGTGCTGCAGCTTCAACAGCCCCCACTCTTTCCCCCATCTGCTGTACTTCGTCTCTCAGGCCTGATAGCTCTGCGCGATAGGAGCTTTCCAATCTAGTTACATATGAGTCCATGTCGGCTTTTGTGGGAATATTTTTGATGTGACTACTGAGGCCCTCTAACACCTTCCACATCTGAAGCAAAGACTGATGATCTGTGTGGCCTATTCCCCCGCTGGTGCCAGGGGGCCCGGCCTCTTGAGCAGCACTATTAAGTGTAGCAGCTGAGAAACACAGGCTTGCCGGGGGGCTCCCTCCAAAGAACACAGTCCCAGTGGTTCCCATCTGCACAGGGAAGACGCACAGCTCCGTGCCAGCAGCAGCACAGTGGTCGGGTGAGGCGGCCCTCCTTCCCTCCCCCCTCCGAGTCTCCAGGCCCAGAGTAACTGGCGATCCTCCGGTGGAAGTGGGGCCAGATGGAACCTCCACCGTCAGGGACCCCCCGCGTCACTGCCCTCCTCCCCCGCTCCAGCCAAGGTAAGTGCCGCCTGGGTGCAGACTGAGTTTGCCGTCACTGTCCCGCCGGCGTTCTGGGCCTCGGCGCCATTTTGCCTTCCCGCCTGAGGTGCCGCTCCGGCCTGCCCCTCACTGACCTGTGCCCGCTCTCTATTACTGCCTGTTTCAGCAGTCGGAGCCCGGACGTCGGCCGCATCCTCTGGATCCTCAGCCGCCACTGCCGCTGGCGCGGCTGCGCCCAGTGAGCGGCCGCTTCTCGTATGCCTCGCTGCGTCCGCCATCTTGTGCTCAGGGGCTGCCCGCTCCGGATCCCTCAGATAGCTCCTGATATCCCGCGTTGAGGTGTCCGGTGTTTTAAAAGTATGTCGGGGGCCTCCTCTCCTTTTCCTGTTGCCCATTCGCTGCTCAAATCTCCGGTTGTTGTTGCTCTGGTGCTATAAATGCCCGGGTCAGGGCAGGAGCAAAGACACTTCACGTCTCTATCCCTCCATGTCCAGGCCACGCCCCCAGATGCCCGTATTTATAATGCAGGGATATGTGACATGGACATCCTATCACACATGCTGTTGCTTCTCTGGCTAAAAGTCCACTTAGCTGTGTGTGTGTCTGGGATTGGCTGACATGCTGGCCCGCCCCACTACACGCGCGCTTAGGGAAGGAAGACAAGGAAAAAAAAAATGGCGATCGCCATTATCCCAGCAGCAGTGATCTAAATGCGCAGTCCCTGCACACTATACGCTGAAATTTCATAACAGTGTGAGTCCCAGAGTGACTTACACTATTACAGCGAAAAGCCAGCTAGTAATTAGCTTGTCTTTTTGCTGCTAGAACCATTCTCGGTGACACTTCACCGCTGATTACCAAAGGCACAGCTATTGTATAGCGGTATTACACTTCATCTCCCCATTGGAATATCATTATATCTATCATTCTCTGCATTGAGATATTTATATGTATACAAGTTGCTCACATGCCAAAATATTCTATGATTCAGAGCTCCTCTACAAGTGAGCCTTGATTAGCCTTAAGCAGCAAGTTTATTGATGTCCTCTACATGAGAATACAATTTTGCTTTCTCTCATACCAAATAGTTTTTGAAGAAGGCAAGTAGCCGAAACATTAACACTAAATAAAAATTAAAATATGATTCATCACAATATATGCTGTCTGGATTAATTTCCTCGAGTGCCGGGATTTTTGGCTTTATCATCACATTCCTAGCAGGTTACTCGTCACAGTGCGAGCGAACAATGTCCAATAAGCGTGCAAGTGGGGGCGTTCCCACCGGTCAACTGGGGGCGGCGCCGGTGCCATGATGCCCAGACTATCAAAACACAATTTGCCAATGGCAACTAGAGACCCTAAACTAAAGACTGATCTATTAAAATCTAACTTTTAATTCATTATTTAAGATGTGAAGGGACATACATTTTAAAATCACTAAACATTGTGGTCTAACTCTGATTGGTATATAACCGTTCCCAATAAAGTGATTCCTAATCCAGACTGACGTCTGTGAGTGATCTCTATATTATTCTTGTCATGAATGACCACTAATGCTTGCTAATTAAAAAACATGAAGCAGTAGCCTCCCCAACATGTTTCACCACACTGGCGTCATCAGGGGGCTGAGGCTAATACTGACTTACTCTGTGTTTGAGGACCTTTTATAGTCTGAGCTAAATACTGACAGTAGAAGTAACCAATAGTAATCAGTGTCATATAGTCTGGGGAGGAAAAAGAGCCTGTCATATCAAGAGGGGTGTGTTTCCCTTTAAATGCCACAAGATGTTTTGTTAGTTCAGCTGTCTATCACAACGCAGCTTGTGCATTGGTCAGATCTGTTTAACATTATATTCCCTTAAGATTACAAAGTATTACAGTCCCATCACCATAACAGGGCAGTAGACAGATTCCTATCAAGGTTTTATAGAGCAAGTAGTGTATAATATATAGTATAAAAGCAAACACGATCACTGCCAGTGTGATCGCAGTCGGATGGCATCTGCTCAAACCGCGCATGCGTCCGCACTTAGAGTCCAGAGAGTGAGGGATTACTCACCGCGCATGCGTCCCCTCTTAGACTCGGTGGAGATGATCTTTACTTAATGCGCGTGCGCCCGCACTTAGAATCAGGGAAGACATTTGCTTTCAACTGCGCCTGCGTCTACACTTAGAAGCAAGGGGAAATAACCATTCATAATGCGCGTGCGTCTGCACTTAGATGCACGGAGCATAATTTCCTCAATCGTGCCTGCAGCCATACTTAGACTATAGGTCATATATGCTCACACTTAAACTCTAGAGGGATTATCTCTTGCTCCAAATATGTCCCTCTTTAGAACTGTAGGTAACTATATTAAATACTATATGTACACTATATCCGAAGCTGCTTTGGCATATATATGTCCATGCATTAAAATGGGATTATCTCTCAGAGAGACAAGCTTTTCAATGATATATTCCGATTTCAAGCTTTAGTTTTGTCTGACACTGATAATTGTAATAGGGTCTGCAATAAAAATTATTATATCTCTTTAATATACATCTAATAAGGTCCCATATAATAGATGTCCACAGATTTTCCATCTCTATATGATATAGGATAATTAATTAATTTGTATGGGGGTAGAAACTGTCACACAAAAAGTCTTACAAATTACTAAATGAAGGCTGTATATGTGAAGCCTTCGTTCAAGCCATTTGGGCTCATACAGTTTAATCTAAAAATCCACCTCGCCTCCTCTTTTAGCAATAGTCTATCCAAATTTCCTTTCCTTGCTCCCAATTTAACTTGTCTAATACCCCAAAATTTCAGATCTAAGGGATTTTCACTATGACAATATCTCATGTGTCTAGAGAGAGGTGTATCCACTTTGGTGTTAATTGTACTGATATGCTTCGAAATCCTCCTCCGAAACTCTTGGATCGTTTTCCCCACATATAGTTTTTTACAAGGACATATTGCTCCATAAACCACTCCCTTCGATTTACAGTTGATTCTATCTTTTATAAAATATATCTGGTTGTCTAACGGGTTGGTAAACTCTCTCTGTTTCGATAGATAGCTGCAAAAGGAGCATCTTCCGCATGGATGGGAACCCTCTTGTAATCTTGTTAGCCAATCTCTTTCCGGATTCACCTTAGACTGAGTGAAATGGCTATGAGTTAGAGATTCTCTCAGATTCTTCCCCCTGCGATACGTAATGTTGGGGGCAACACCAATCACTGAGTTTAGGTCTGGGTCGGCTCTAAGAATGGGCCAGTATTTTTTTAAGATGTTGTAGACCTCTCTCGAACGTTCGTCATATGTGCCTATCACTCTAACCGGTGAACTTTCATTTTTCTCCTTGTTCTTTGTCAGGAGTTCATCACGGTTCATTCCTTTTGCCCTATTGAAGGCTTTATGTAATACTTTTTTTGGGTAACCCCTTGCAGTAAAGAATTTAAATAATCTGCTACACTCTACTCCAAAACTTTTGTCAGGCTTTATGTAATACTTTTTTTGGGTAACCCCTTGCAGTAAAGAATTTAAATAATCTGCTACACTCTACTCCAAAACTTTTGTCATCAGAGCAATTTCTACGAGCTCTCATGTATTGTCCCACTGGGATCCCTGCTTTTAGCGGAACAGGGTGCCAGCTATCCCAATGCAACAAATTATTTGTCGCAGTTGGTTTCCTATAGGTATTTGTTTGTATGTTGCCATCCCCATCAATGGTGATTGTCAAATCCAGGAAATTGATGGTTTTATTACCAATCTCGTGAGTGTAATACATACCAATCCTATTGTTATTCAGAATAGTAACAAAATCCTGGAAGATATCTATTTCACCCTCCCATAGGATAAGTACATCGTCGATGTACCTACCCCAAAACAAAATGTGGCTAGTGTAAAAACTCAAATCCTCAGAAAATACAAAAACATCCTCCCACCATCCCAAAAAAAGGTTTGCGAAAGTGGGCGCACAAGTCGTACCCATGGCGGTACCCCTAATCTGGTGATATAGGGCACCGCCAAAGGTAAAGAAATTGTGCGTCAGAACAAAACGTAAAAGTGATAACAAAAATTCGTTATGAGGTGTGAATTGTTTACCCTTTGCTGCCAGGAAGTGGGCAACTGCTCCTATTCCCAATTCATGGTCGATGTTACTATACAGTCCTTCCACGTCCAAGCTAGTCAAAATGGTTGTCTTTGATACATTAAGGCCACGCAACTTTAGGACAAGATCTTTTGTGTCCCTGATGAAGGATGGCAACACCTGTACAAACGGAGATAGTAGTTCATCTATATACCTGCTGGCACCCTCTGTGAGGGAATCATTACCCGAGACTATCGGTCTGCCGGGTATTGGGACCACGTTCTTATGCACTTTAGGAAGTGCATAGAACGTGGCCAAAGTGGGATGGGGGTTATACATCTCTTTGTATTCATCCTCAGAAATCAGTGATGCTGATAGTGCAACCTTTAACAGGGACTGTAAATCTGCAAGATATTTATCAGTGGGATCTGTACTCAGAATCTTGTAAGTTTTCTTATCATCCAATAGTTTTCTTGCCATTTTTACATAGTCAGTCGTGTCCATCAGGACAATATTACCCCCTTTGTCTGAACCCTTTATAGTGATCTCCTCTAGATCTTCGAGGTCATTCAGGGCTCTTTGTTCAGGTATGCTGAGATTTTTAAGGGGGTAATATGTTCTACGATTGATTTTTTTAAGGTCCTCTCCTACCATATTCACAAAGGTGTCAATATTGTGATATTGGGAGAAAGGAGGAGTATTCTTACTTTTTGGTTTTAATGACGAGAATGGGGGTACAGTCTCATTCACATATCCATCACTACCATCCTCTAGACTTTCCAAGACTCTGATTGCTTCATCCTCTTTCTCTTTCATAATCACAGGATCCCTGTTTTTTATAGTGTGATATTTATGTAATGCCAACCTTCTTGCAAAGAGATTTAGATCCTTTGTCCAAAGAAAAGGATCATATTTAGGAACTGGTGTGAAAGACAATCCTTTTTTCAATAATTGCCTATGTGTCTCTTCCAGTTTAATTGATGATAAATTGAATATTTGCAGGTCTCTTTCTGGTGGCATCACTATATCTGTTGCACTATCAGCTATCTCCCCAAAAAAGACTGATTTGTCGACATCATCTCGCTCGTGCTCGTTTGTGGGGTTGCTATTGAGGTTATCATACTTTGTAGAGGTATATTTGAGGGGAGCATGGTCTGTTGCATCTGGCCCATAGATAGTTGTGGATTCCCCACCCTCGTGGTCGTATTTAGTTGTGTTACATCTCCTATTTGGAGAGTATTTTGGACCAAACCATTTTGCACTGGCATTTGACCATGAGTCATATTTTTTGTAACGAGCTCGTCACAGCTGGAACAGTAGATGTATTTCCAAATACGACCGAAGTCTGTGTTGGACCAGTTTGATTTTGAATCTGATTCAGTGTTCCATACTGTGACGGGATGGTCATGTTTGGAAAAGGTGTCACATTCCCAGGGGCCAAGACAGTTTGTGTGTTCTGTGTCTCCCCTCTCAGAGATTGTGAAACAGATGACAAGAAGGAGAAGGAATTGCTGTTTGACAGATCTCGATTTTTCCCAATTCGTTCTGCTGTCCATGATCTGGAAAAGGAGCTCTTCCTCTCCCTATTATTTCTGTTTGGGCCTCCCTTCCGTTTGGAGGGATTCCTATTAGAATTACCGCCTGTAGAGCTATCTGATTCCGACAGATCAGTCTCAGAGAGATCTGTTTGTCGTGATTTATTCTGTCTTGTGAACCTTCTCCCAAACCTATATACTTCACCCCTCTCAAAGTCAGTCAAGTCCCTTATAAACTTCTGATGTTTACGTTCTTTAATTTCCTTTTTGACTATCTCAATGTTTTTTTGTAAATTTAATTCTAATCTGGCAAAATCCGGCTGTGATGAGAATTGTTGAATATTTATGATCTCTTTTTCGAGCTGCTCATTAATTTTATTTAGGTTTTTCTTTTCAAATTCTAGCAGATAGTTCATCATTCTAAGGGAGTTATCTGTTAATAGATCTTCCCATCCCTTCATAAAGTCAACATTCTCCCTATGTGTATTGGGGGCTATCTGTATCCTTAGTCCCCTATAAACAATTCTCTTTGTCAGATACGTCTCCAGACTAGCTATCTCCCACCATGCTCTGGTCTGCTGTTTAAAGATTTTGAATAAATTGTTAAATTGGGAATTAATATCTTTCGGAACAAAGGTGATCTCTGATTTTGAAAAAACTTGTGTAGCCTCCAATAGTAAATTATCAATATTTTGTTTTTGTGACAAAAAACCTGCCATACTATACATTGAACACTAGATGGAGTTAGCACGAGCGAAAAATGTCCAACAAGCGTGCAAGTGGGGGTGTTCCCACCGGTCAACTGAGGGCAGCGCCGGTGTCATGATGCCCAGACTATACACGCCCTCGCATGACGTGCGGATGGGGGCATTCCACCTGGTCATGTGGCCGGGATACACAGTGGATCGTCACTACCACACCCCCAACAAGTCACTCATCACAGTGTGGCCAAATGACAATTACTTCCGCATGACGTGCAATAGGGGGCGTTCCTACCAGTCTCGTGACCGATACGCATCAGCGCATTGCCGTCACAGGACCCCATATATGGCACTGTACATGGTGGTGTGGTTTAGAGATCCAGTATAGAAGGGGGCGTTGCATGCCGTCACATGACCAGCACATTGCGGCGCGTCATTGTCGCGGGCGGGGAGGGCACCGCCGCCGCTGCGCTCGCTAACGCTCGGGTCCGGCGCGGCTGCGATGGCTGCTCAGTGGCTCGAGTGGTGGGCCGCATCCGGGGACTTGAGCGGCGCTCATCGCCCGTGAGTGAAAGGGGGGTAGTTTGGTTTGGGGATTTGGTCCGTGATGCCACCCACGGTTTGTGGTGAGGTTGGGGCACCACCGCTGCTGGTTACGGGGATCCCAGGAGCGATGGTAGGGAGCAGCTGGGATGTTGTTTTCCCCCTCCGTGGGTAGGGGTTGGTTGTCCCGGGGCCCGGTGAGGTGACGGGGAGGCAGGGTTGGTGAGGTGCAGGGTCGCCTGGGCTGCGCAGCGCGGTGCCGGATGGCACGGTAGTACTCACTCAGCCACAAATGTAAGCAAAGTCTCTGGTAAATCAAACGGCTGGATGGACGGGTCCCGCAGCCGGCTGCTGTAGTTTCTCCCGGACGGTTGGTGGTGGCTGCCTTTCCCTGCACCTGTGTGTATGTTTGGTCCCGATGGATTCCCACCGGTAACCCGCTCCCCAGCGTGTATATGTGCCGGAGGAGCCCTTTTGCCCGCAGGCTCTGGCCCTTGGAACTCTAGCTGTGGCGGTAGCTGTATTTCCTTTTGCTGGTTGGACGGTTGCCTTCAATCGGGTCTTGGCTGTTAGGAAACCCCTGGGGTTCCGGTCACTGACGGACTTGACCTCTAATGGCGACTCCAAGCCTGGTCGGGGTCCGTAGGCCCTGCCTGTGTGTGCTGGCTTCACTTCGCTCCCCGGTTCGGTACCGGCGGGCCACCGCCCGACCCCGGTCCTACGGTTCCGCGTTGATCTGCCTCTCCTGCAGACGGCCACCACCGTTTGCCAACCTTGCTGTATGTGCCCGGGCCACGCACGCGGACATGGTCAGTTTGCTTCTTCACTCCTTCACTTCCCTAACTGTTCTCTCCACACTCCTGTACTCAACTGCCTTCTTCCTGCCTCCAGGACTGTGAACTCCTCAGTGGGTGGGGCCAACCGCCTGGCTCCACCCCACCTGGTGTGGACATCAGCCCCTGGAGGGAGGCAACAAGGATTTGGTGTCTGGCTGATGTGCCTGTCTCGGGGTGGGGGTGCGTGTTGTAGTACCTGTGACGACCTGGCTAGTCCAGGGCACCACATTCCCCCTTGGTTAAATGCAGACCGTCTGCGGGCTGCCCGTCCATCACCGGTTTTATTTTTCTTTTTTTTTTAACTGTAAAAGATAAATAACATTTAAAACTTTTCAACATATGCATACTTGTAAGGACACTTGAACGTTGCAAAACCATCATAGTACACTTTTACTAACATTAAACGGACGGCTTCCGCTCTCCCACCCAAGCAACCTGGCCCTGATGCTGCCCCTAAGAAAATGGGCAGGACCCCTTGACCCCAGTCCAGATCCAGGCTGCCCAAGCGGGAACGGGTACGGTGTCTCGCACCCGACGGTCATTTCAGGGGACCCCACGTCCATGGGGGACCCCTGATCCCCGGAGGATCGCCACTGGTTGCGGTAGTGGCGGGCCTGGGCCATCTCTTTCCTCCAGGCCCATCCTCCAAATCAGCCTCTCCAGAGGCGGGAACGGAAAGCAGACCCCAACCTATTTACAATCCCACCAGTTCGTGGGTGCCCTGCAAGTTCTCAGGCATGTCCATGAAGAGTTCCTCATGCAACGGTAGCAAAGGGTCCCTACGGGGACTACTTGCCGGCAACGGCCGGATCAATCACGGTGTCAATCAGGTAAATAACGATTGATTACTTTTATCATTTAACAGGGTAACGGTACTGGTGGTCCCAACGGGGACAACGGTGCAACGGAGGGACTGCTGCCTTACTTCAAGTCCACACTGCAGGCCGGAGGAGGGGACTGGGCCGGTTCTTGTGCCTCCTGGCCTCCTCTCAGCTTGGCATCCAGGGCAAACCAGCCCCTCTCTCCACAGTGCCGCGTGTACGTCACCAGATCGCCTGGGAGCAAGTTACGGCCTGGGTGGCCCTCTGGCAGGTGGGCATTAACATCCCGGCGGGCCACAAACACCTCGGCCTCCAGGCCCGGCTCGAAAATAAATCCATACCCCCGGCGGGGGTCAAATCTTCTTACTTGCCCCTCGTGGATCGGGCCCCGTACCCGGAAGGTGGCTCTGCGGAGGTTCTCCTTCTCTTGTATAGTACGGGCTATCAGCTCAGCCTTCCGCCTCTCCCTCTCCGCAATTTCTCGGCCCAGCGGGGTCGGTTCCCTGTCCCAGTAAGGGGCAGCCGCTTGCCCCTGCGCGCGGGTCGGGCCCCGCGGGACTTCCACTACACTGCCCACTACTGGCGCCCTCGGTGGAAGATCCCGTGGTGACATGGCCTGGGGCGCTGCCTCGCAGCAACGACCCGGCGCAGCCTCAGCCGAGGCGTGGGGGATGAGTACAGGGGTCC
This sequence comes from Anomaloglossus baeobatrachus, assembly GCF_048569485.1. Taxonomy (NCBI): domain Eukaryota; kingdom Metazoa; phylum Chordata; class Amphibia; order Anura; family Aromobatidae; genus Anomaloglossus; species Anomaloglossus baeobatrachus. The sequence continues at coordinate 74,631,882 of NC_134362.1, read as the reverse complement.
TCTCCCGCTTGACCTCCGCCTCCTCCTGCACGGGACGTATCACCGGAGCCGGGACGGGACTGGGCATGGTCACTTCCGGCGCCACCGGTAAGTCTTCGCAGACGGATGATGCCTTCGGGAGCTTCCAGGGAAGCGGCTCAGGGCATCTGCAGGCTTCAGCTGCAGGCTGGTCCGCATGGGCGGACGGGCAGGGTTCCGCTACTGGTTGTGCGGGTAGAGGGCCTAGCGGCGGGGCAGTAGCGACCAACAAGGGGAGCGGGGGAGGCAGTAGGGTGAGCGGGCGCAGCCCGGGCCCCTCAGCCGCAATGACTGATCTCTTAGGGACACAGGGGCGTGGGTCGCTTACCCGCTCCTCCAAGTCTCCCTCCACCTCGCGTCTCCATATGGCCACCACCACGTCCGCCATGTCGGTCTCCCACTCCTCAGGGAGGAGCTGCATTCGGACCTCAAGGCGACTGCTCAGCTGAACGGTCCGGACCACCACCCACGCTGCGGTGCCGGGTGCGGGGACTGCGGCGTTACCGGACGGACGGTGCATACTGGCAGCAGTATCTTCCAGGAACCAAATATGGCGGCAGAGTCCTGGCGTCCCTGCTTTTATGGCCTCGGTTTACATGCGGCCGGACGCCATCCTTCCCCCCTTGGTCTTTTCTCAGCACCTCCTCTTCAGGGGCGGGGTTTCGGCTTTCGCGCCTCCACTGCTCGAGAAGACGCTCGAGCGGGAAAATCTTCGCACCCAAGATGGCGGATTCTGACATTTTTCAGCCGGACACCGCCGGCGGGACATAAGGCGCACCTCTACCAGCCGGTAGAACGGTAAGATCCTGTTCGTGACGCCAAGTTGTCGTGGGCGGGGTGGGCGCCGCCGCTGTGCTCGCTAACGCTCGGGTCCGGCGTGGCTGCGATGGCTGCTCGGTGGCTCGAGCGGTGGGCCGGATCCGGGGACTCGAGCGGCGCTCATCGCCCGTGAGTGAAAGGGGGGTAGTTTGGTTTGGGGATTTGGTCCGTGACGCCACCCACAGTTTGTGGTGAGGTTGGGGCACCACCGCTGCTGGTGACGGGGATCCCGGGAGCGATGGTAGGGAGCAGCTGGGATGTTGTTTTCCCCCTCCGTGGGTAGGGGTTGGTTGTCCTGGGGCCCGGTGAGGTGACGGGGAGGCAGGGTTGGCGAGTTACAGGGTCGCCTGGGCTGCGCAGCGCGGTGCCGGATGGCACGGTAGTACTCACTCAGCCACAAATGTACGCAAAGTCTCTGGTAAACCAAACGGCTGGATGGACGGGTCCCGCAGCCGGCTGCTGTAGTTTCTCCCGGACGGTTGGTGGTGGCTGCCTTTCCCTGCACCTGTGTGTATGTTCGGTCCTGATGGATTCCCACCGGTAACCCGCTCCCCAGCGTGTATATGTGCCGGAGGAGCCCTTTTGCCCGCAGGCTCTGGCCCTTGGAACTCTAGCTGTGGCGGTAGCTGTATTTCCTTTTGCTGGTTGGACGGTTGCCTTCAATCGGGTCTTGGCTGTTAGGAAACCCCTGGGGTTCCGGTCACTGACGGACTTGACCTCTAATGGCGACTCCAAGCCTGGTCGGGGTCCGTAGGCCCTGCCTGTGTGTGCTGGCTTCACTTCGCTCCCCGGTTCGGTACCGGCGGGCCACCGCCCGACCCCAGTCCTACGGTTCCGCGTTGATCTGCCTCTCCTGCAGACGGCCACCACCGTCTGCCAACCTTGTTGTATGTGCCCGGGCCACGTACCTGGACACGGTCAGTTTGCTCCTTCACTCCACTTCCATAACTGTTCTCTCCACACTCCTGTACTCAACTGCCTTCTTTCTGCCTCCAGGACTGTGAACTCCTCAGTGGGTCTGGCCAACTGCCTGGCTCCACCCCACCTGGTGTGGACATCAGCCCCTGGAGGGAGGCAACAAGGATTTGGTGTCTGGCTGATGTGCCTGTCTCGCGGTTATGGTGCATGTTGTAGTACCTGTGACGACCTGGCTAGTCCAGGGCGCCACATGATCATCACATAACTAAAGGCACAATCGCCTCATAGTGAATGACGCCGCTCACAGCCCCCTACAGTTACTGGCGACAGATGCATATCCGGACATGTAGAGATGCTGTAGAAACTCATGGCCCAAAATCACACACCATCAACGTTTGTTTTGGGCTGGTACTAAAAGTCATTATATTTAACCAACATACTCATGCTGGTGATCAAAGTGTATGTGTTAGAAAGATATACTCACAAAAAGCGACAGCCTATTATACAGTAAATCGCAGATAAAGGGAATTTATACAGTCTCACACCCTGATCGGGAATAAATTTATAGGACGATAATTAACCGTCTAACCAACTGTTCTATCATAGAAGCAGGATATTAATTGGTATTTGTGGCAAGATCTGACATAGGTTGGTGTCAAAGGAGGGCATCCAGACACAAAGGGTCATATCTCATATAATAATTGGTCTATTGAGCAATGCGACAATGAGTATGGGATCTGGTGGTTCATATAGGAGGAGGGGGAGAGAGAGGGGGGAAAACAAAGGGGAGAGGAAAACAAAACCCTTTCTATCCCTCTGTCCACCCTAAGAACTTACCCTTCCTAACTACGGAGGTTGGCACCTTACCGTCACGTCGTGGCGCCCCCACTCAACGTCGTCTATCCCTGGGAGACCTATATCGCCCTACTAAAGAAAACACCCATATGTAAGTGTTTCATTCTAACCTGTAGGGGCTTGGGTTTTAAGGGCAAATATCCAGTAAGCCTCCCTCTGCAAAAGGCGCTTATCCCAGTCTCCGCCTCGGACGGGAGGTGTAATGGATTCGATGCCCATGAAGGTCAGGCCTTTCGTGTTTCCCCCATGTACGGAATTGACATGTCTTGAGAAGGGGGTGTCCTTTTTATTTATGATGTCGAGTAGGTGTTCCCCCACTCTGCGTCTCAATTCGCGTTTTGTTTTCTCTCCCCTCCCCCCCTCCTATATTAACCACCAGATCCCATACTCATTGTCCCATTGCTCGATAGACCAATTATTATATGAGATATAACCCTTTGTGTCTGGATGCCCTCCTTTGACACCAACCCATGTCAGATCTTGCCACAAATACCAATTAATATCCTGCTTCTATGATAGAACAGTTGGTTAGACGGTTAATCATCGTCCTATTAATTTATTCCCGATCAGGGTGTGAGACTGTATAAATTCCCTTTATCTGCGACTTACTGTATAATAGGCTGTCACTTTTTGCGAGTATATCTTTCTAACACATACACTTTGATCACCAGCATGAGTATGTTGGTTAAATATAATGACTTTGATTACCAGCCCAAAACAAATGTTGATGGTGTGTGATTTTGGGCCATGAGTTTCTACAGGATCGCTACATGTCTGGATATGCGTCTGTCGCCAGTAACCTGTAGGGGAACTGTGAGCGGCGTTATTCACTATGAGGCGATTGTGCCTTTAGTTATGTGATGATGACGCGCCGCTATGTGCTGGTCATGTGATGGCACGCAACGCCCCCTTCTATACTGGATCTCTAAACCACACCACCATGTACAGTGCCATATATGGGTTCATGTGACGGCGATGCGCTGATGCGTATCGATCACGTAACTGGTAGGAACGCCCCCTATTGCATATCATGCGGAAGTGATTGTCATTTGGTCGCACTGTGATGAGTGACTTGTTGGGGGTGTGGTAGTGACGCGCCACTGTGTATCCCGGCCACGTGACCAGGTGGAATGCCCCCATCCGCACGTCATGTGAGGGCGTGTATAGTCTGGGCGTCATGACACCGGCGCTGCCCTCAGTTGACCGGTGGGAACACCCCCACTTGCACGCTTGTTGGACATTTTTCGCTCGTGCTGTGACGAGTAACCTGCTAGGAATGTGATGATGATGCGCTGCTACGTTTTGGTCGCGTGACCGGGTGGAACGCCCCCACCCGTATGCGAATGTAAGCACTACCTAAGCGTCATAACACTAGCCCCACCCCCTGCAATTAAGGTATAACACAAACGTAACTGTGCTTCTTGCTCACCTGATTCACAGGTGTGGCATGATTAATGCAGTGGGTGGTACGATATACTATTTAAGTCTCACACCTCCAAGCTATCACTTGGTTTTCCATTTTCAGCTCAACATGCCTCTGATAGCACAGCCTCCCTTTCCCCTGATGAATCGCTTTTGAGGAAATGCGTCGGGAAGGAGGACGTTGAGTCTCTGGTGTTACCTTAGGGGTATTGTGTGGTGCGTTGTGAGTCGCCCCCCCGCATTCTGTGAGGTAACAGCTGTATCATTGGTGAACAGTGGGATAGATGGTGAGCACAGATCCCACTGCCACCATTTATTACTGCCACCAATTGCTAGCGATGTCGCAAGCGATAGCACCTGCCCCCGGCATTCGTGCGACATGTGTTGATCGTTGCTGTAGCGAACAATATTGCTACGGCAGCGTCACATGCACATACCTGCTTAGCGATGTCGCTGCAGACACCGAACAATCTCTCCTTTAAGGGGGCGGTTCGTTCAGCGTCACAGCGACATCACAAAGTGGCCGCCCAATAGCAGAGGAGGGGTGGAGATGAGCGACCGGAACATGCCGCCTACCTTCTTCCTTCCTCATTGCCGGTGGATGCAGGTAAGGAGATGTTCGTCATTCCTGCGGTGTCACACATAGCGATGTGTGATGCCGCAGGAACGACGAAAAACCAGCGGCATGCACCACGAACGATATTAAGCCCGCTACACACGCTTCAATATATCTCACAATCCGTCGTTGTGGTCAAGTTGTAAGTGACGCACATCCGGCATCGTTTGTGATGTATCTGCGTGTGACAGCTACATGCGATCAGGATTGAACGCAAAACCGTTGATCGCAAACACATCGTATCATTCTCTAGAATTGAGCGTTTTGTTGCAAGAACCTAGTCAATTGTAACGTGTGACATCCCTCATACGATTTTGTTGTCTGATGCTATGTGCGCAGGTGTGCGCTCTGCACCGCAGCTTAAAAAAGGTCTGCTTCAGAGCGCAGCTGAAAAGCTGCGTTCTGAAGCGCCTCACAATGTCTGTCATGCACTAATCTCTGTCAGTCCGTCACTATCTCTGTCCCTCACTCTCAGTCCATGTCAGTCTATCCCCCTCTCTCATATACTCACCGATCCCCGATCCCTGGCGCTGCACGGCATTCACACTGCTCCGGCGGCTTTTACTGTTTTGAAAAAGCCGGCCGCCCATTAAACAATTTCGTATTCCCTGCTTTCCCCGCCCACCAGCGCCTATGATTGGTTACAGTGAGACACGCCCCCACTCTGAGTGACAGGTGTCACACTGCACCCAATCACAGCAGCCGGTGGGCGTGTCTATACTGTGTAGTGAAATAAATAATTAAATAATTAAAAAAAACGGCGTGCGGTTCCCCCCATTTTTAAAACCAGCCAGATAAAGCCATACGGCTGAAGGCTGGTATTCTCAGGATGGGGAGCTCCACGTTATGGGGAGCCCCCCACCCTAACAATATCAGCCAACAGCCGCCCAGAATTGCCGCATACATTAGATGCGACAGTTCTGGGACTGTACCCGGCTCTTCCCGATTTACCCTGGTGCGTTGGCAAATCGGGGTAATAAGGAGTTATTGGCAGCCCATAGCTGCCAATAAGTCCTAGATTAATCATGTCAGGCGTCTATGAGACACCTTCCATGATTAATCTGTAAGTTACAGTTAATAAACACACACCCGAAAAAATCCTTTATTAGAAATAAAAACACACACATATACCCTGGTTCACCACTTTAATCAGCTCCAAAAAGCCCTCCTTGTCCGGCGTAATCCAGGATGATCCAGCGTCGCTTCCACCGCAGCTGCATGGAGGTGACCGGAGCCGCAGCAGACACAGCCGCTCCGGTCACCTCCACACAGCAAATGAACACAGCCGCGCGATCAGCTGCTGTCACTGAGGTTACCCGCGGCCACCGCTGCATCCACCGGTGGCCGCGGGTAACCTCAGTGACAGCAGCTGATCGCGCGGCTGTCTTCATTTGCTGTGTGGAGGTGACCGGAGCGGCGGTGTATTCTGCAGCTCCGGTCACCTCCATGCAGCAGCGGTGGAAGCGACGCTGGATCATCCTGGATTACGCCGGACAAGGAGGGCTTTTTGGGGCTGATTAAAGTGGTGAACCAGGGTATATGTGTGTGTTTTTATTTCTAATAAAGGATTTTTTCGGGTGTGTGTTTATTAACTGTAACTTACAGATTAATCATGGAAGGTGTCTCATAGACGCCTGACATGATTAATCTAGGACTTATTGGCAGCTATGGGCTGCCAATAACTCCTTATTACCCCGATTTGCCAACGCACCAGGGTAAATCGGGAAGAGCCGGGTACAGTCCCAGAACTGTCGCATCTAATGTATGCGGCAATTCTGGGCGGCTGTTGGCTGATATTGTTAGGGTGGGGGGCTCCCCATAACGTGGAGCTCCCCATCCTGAGAATACCAGCCTTCAGCCGTATGGCTTTATCTGGCTGGTTTTAAAAATGGGGGGAACCGCACGCCGTTTTTTTTCATTATTTAATTATTTATTTCACTACACAGTATAGACACGCCCACCGGCTGCTGTGATTGGGTGCAGTGTGACACCTGTCACTCAGAGTGGGGGCGTGTCTCACTGTAACCAATCATAGGCGCTGGTGGGCGGGGAAAGCAGGGAATACGAAATTGTTTAATGGGCGGCCGGCTTTTTCAAAACAGTAAAAGCCGCCGGAGCAGTGAGAAAGCCGTGCAGCGCCGGGGATCGGGGATCGGTGAGTATATGAGAGAGGGCTGGTAACTTCAGTTACTCAGGAGATTAGCGGTCACCGGTGAGTCTTCACTGGTGACCGCTAATCAGGACGCGGCACAGACACAGCCGCAGCATCACAATGAAGTCGGGTGAAGTTCACCCGAGTTCATTCTGACCGTGCGGCTCTGTCTGTGTCTGCTGTCATCTGCCATTCAGCTCTGCTACATGGCTGTCTGTGTCTGCTGTCAGCGGCCATGTAGCAGAGCTGAATGGCAGATGACATAGTAAAAACGCATCCCTACACATTACACACGCTTGGCAAGTCAATAAATTAAAAAAAAAAAAAGGTGCCCAATGCATACGTCACAGAACACATGATCTAAAGGATCGCACACACAATTGACCAATTTAACATAGACTACTAACGCTCGTGTGACAGCAAATGAACGACCAACGTGAAATCTCATAGATCCCGTATGCAACCTGGGCGTGTCACATCGCAAATGCGATTGTACAACTAATTGCAACGTGTAAAGTGGGCTTTATGAGCGACGTGTCAATGATCAATGATTTTTGACGTTTTTGCGATCATTGAACGTCGCTCCTTGGTGTCAGACACAACAATATCGCTAACGGCGCCGGATGTGCATCACGAACACTGTGACCCCGACGATATATCGTTAGCGATATCGTTGTGTGTAAAGTATAGTATAGGTATAATAACCTTACCAAGGAGTCTGGAGGACTATGTGCATGCTGACTCTTTTGTCAAGCATAGGTTCACCATGACATCTGGATGCTTTTGACATTATGTGATATTGATTGTGTGACCAATGTTTAGTAGTAATTGTCCATCTAGCCAGGACTCTTACTTTGTATGAGTGTATTTGACATACATTGGGATTTTCCATATATACTTCTTGTCAATTTGGCTACTTGATCCACAGGCTGGCTTATCTGCATTTTATGCATTATTCTTTATATGCTAGTATTTCTTGAGTCTGACCCTTTGGACACCCCCCCCTGTTTTTATTGTGATTTTTACAAGCACTCTCTGTACCCTGTGTTTTTTGGATTGATATCCCTTTAATGAATTTTGTATACTTAAGCCCACTTTACACGTTGCAATTAGTTGTACAATCGCATTTGCGATGTGACACGCCCAGGTTTCATACGGGATCTTATGAGATTGCACATAGGTCATTCATTTGCTGTCACACGTGCGTTAGTAGTCTATGTTAAATTGATCAATTTTGTGTGCGATCCTTTAGATCATGTGTTCTGTGACGTATGCATTGGGCACCTTTTTTTTTTTTTATTTATTGACTTGCCAAGCGTGTGTAATGTGTAGGAATGCGTTTTTAGTATGTCATCTGCCATTCAGCTCTGCTACATGGCCGCTAACAGCAGACACAGACAGCCATGTAGCAGAGCTGAATGGCAGATGACCGCAGACACAGACAGAGCCGCACTGTCAGAATGAACTCGGGTGAACTTCACCCGACTTCATGGTCATGCTGCGGCTCTGTCTGTGTCGCGTCCTGATTAGCGGTCACCTGTGAAGGACTCACCGGTGACCGCTAATCTCCTAAGTGACTGAAGTTAGCTGCCCTCTCTCATACTCACCAATCCCCGATCCCCGGCTCTGCACGGCATTCACACTGCTCCGGCGGCTTTTACTGTTTTGAAAAAGCCGGCCGCCCATTAAACAATCTCGTATTCCCTGCTTTCCCCGCCCACCGGCGCCTATGATTGGTTACAGTGAGACACGCCCCCACGCTGAGTGACAGATGTCACACTGCACCGAATCACAGCAGCCGGTGGGCATGTCTATACTGTGTAGTGAAATAAATAATTAAATAATTAAAAAAAACGGCGTGCGGTCCCCCCCAATTTTAAAACCAGCCAGATAAAGCCATACGGCTGAAGGCTGGTATTCTCAGGATGGGGAGCTCCACGTTATGGGGAGCCCCCCAGCCTAACAATATCAGCCAACAGCCACCCAGAATTGTCGCATACATTATATGCGACAGTTCTGGGACTGTACCTGGCTCTTCCCGATTTGCCCTTGTGCGTTGGCAAATCGGGGTAATAAGGAGTTATTGGCAGCCCATAGCTGCCACCAAATCCTAGATTAATCATGTCAGGCGTCTATGAGACACCTTCCATGATTAATCTGTAAATTACAGTAAATAAACACACACACCCGAAAAAATCCTTTATTAGAAATAAAAAACACAAATATATACCGTGGTTCACCACTTTAATCAGCCCCAAAAAGCCCTCCATGTCCGGCGTAATCCAGGATGCTCCAGCGTCGCTTCCAGCGCTGCTGCATGGAGGTGACCGGAGCTGCAGCAGACACAGCCGCTCCTGTCACCTCCACGCAGCTAATGAAGACAGCCGTGCGATCAGCTGAGCTGTCAGTGAGGTTACCCGCTGTCACTGGATCCAGCGGTGGACGCAGCGGTGGCCGCGGGTAACCTCAGTGACAGCTCAGCTGATCGCGCTACTCACCGCCGCTCCTATCACCTCCACGCAGCAACTGAGGTGAGTAGCGCGATCAGCTGAGCTGTCACTGAGGTTACCCGCGGCCACCGCTGGATCCAGTGACAGCGGGTAACCTCACTGACAGCTCAGCTGATCGCGCGGCTGTCTTCATTAGCTGCGTGGAGGTGACCGAAGCGGCTGTGTCTGCTGCAGCTCCGGTCACCTCCATGCAGCAGCGCTGGAAGCGACGCTGGAGCATCCTGGATTACGCCGGACATGGAGGGCTTTTTGGGGCTGATTAAAGTGGTTAACCAGGGTATATGTTTGTGTTTTTTATTTCTATTAAAGGATTTTTTTCGGGTGTGTGTGTGTTTATTTACTGTAATTTACAGATTAATCATGGAAGGTGTCTCATAGACGCCTGACATGATTAATCTAGGACTTATTGGCAGCTATGGGCTGCCAATAACTCCTTATTACCCCGATTTGCCAACGCACCAGGGCAAATCGGGAAGAGCCGGGTACAGTCCCAGAACTGTCGCATCTAATGTATGCGACAATTCTGGGCGGCTGTTGGCTGATATTGTTAGGCTGGGGGGCTCCCCATAACGTGGAGCTCCCCATCCTGAGAATACCAGCCTTCTGCCGTATGGCTTTATCTGGCTGGTTTTAAAATTGGGGGGGGACCGCACGCCGTTTTTTTTAATTATTTAATTATTTATTTCACTACACAGTATAGACACGCCCACCGGCTGCTGTGATTGGGTGCAGTGTGACACCTGTCACTCAGCGTGGGGGCGTGTCTCACTGTAACCAATCATAGGCGCCGGTGGGCGGGGAAAGCAGGGAATACGAGATTGTTTATTGGGCGGCCGGCTTTTTCAAAACAGTAAAAGCCGCCGGAGCAGTGTGAACGCCGTGCAGCGCCGGGGATCGGGGATCGGTGAGTATATGAGAGAGGGGGATAGACTGACATGGACAGAGAGTGAGGGACAGAGATAGTGATCGACTGACAGAGATTAGTGAATGACAGACATTGTGAGGCGCTTCAGAACGCAGCTTTTCAGCTGCGCTCTGAAGCGGACCTTTTTTAAGCTGCGGTGCAGAGCGCACACCTGCGCACATAGCATCAGACAACAAAATCGTATGAGGGATGTCACACGTTACAATTGACTAGGTTCGTGCAACAAAACGCTCAATTCTAGAGAAAGATACGATGTGTTTGCGATCAACGGTTTTGCGTTCAATCCTGATCGCACGTAGCTGTCACACGCAGATACCTCAAAAACGATGCCGGATGTGCGTCACTTACAACTTGACCCCAACGACGGATTGTGAGATATATTGAAGCGTGTAAAGCGGGCTTTAGTAATAAAATTGCATCTCATTATGAAATGAAACAAATTTTTGTCTACTTAATTTGATAGAGGTGTGATTAATATGAGATATGAAGGTCTTTCTGCTTTTTTCGTGCTCTCTTCTGGTGACCAGTCATACTTATAGGCTATAAAACATGGACCTGTTTATTCAGCTGTTTTTGTTCAGACCTAGCAGATTACACATTTCACAAGTTGCCTTGTTATTTTACCTGAAGAAGGCTATTTTTTTTAAGATTTTAAACCGAAACACGTAATATTTTTTAGTAGTAAAATAAAACTTCTTCTGAAAAACTACATGTAAAAAGGCAACACACACTATTGTGCATTGCAGGCGGTTGTTCTTGCTAAGAGTTTTTGGTAACAATAACTTTCTATAATGAGACCCGAACCCATACTTGCTTGAGTTCCTCTCATCAGCCTAAGGGCACATTCAGACGTCTGTGCAAATCAGTCCAATCTCGGACCCCAATGCATAGACTGGCCGCGAGTCACATGGGCATATACAAGATGGCTGAGTTCGGTCAGGAGACACGAGACCAGTCTGTGCATTGCTGTCCGAGATCACAACAGTTTGCAAGGACGTCTGAAAGTGCACTAAGGCTGTTTATAATTATAAGGGCTATGAAGGGCTATGAGAACAAGTTTTTGCTTAAGAACTATAAGAACGGGATTTTTATATGAAAATGGATGTCGTCACCTTATATGTATTTTTGGAGAGACATTATATGAGTGTGTGACGGCAACAGTGCCTTATAGCGTTTGCCCTTTAATTTGCCCATACTTGACATGAAGGGTGATCCCTTATATTTTATATGGGCACACACAACTTGTACTATGGTTCCCATATGTATGTTTTGTTATGGTTTAAGGACTATGAGGATCAAACTTTTATATGGTACCTTAGTATGGCTGTCATTGCCTTATATGAGTATTGTTGGAGAAATACTGCATGATCCTATGATGGTAATAGAACTTAACAGTGCTTGCCCTTAAATCTGCCCATACCTAATATGGTGGGTGATCCCTCATGCTCTGTACGCGCAGCGCGCGCGGCCCAGACCACGTCCTCCTTCTATGCTGTGCCCGGCGTCCAATGGGATGCTGGCCCTGCGCACATGCGTTGTGCTGACTTCCGGGACGCCGGCTGCAGCGGTGAATGCGGAAGTGGCTAGATTACGCGCGCTACTATTCATGGAAGCACATTGTTTGAAAGGTATTTATGGAGCCAGTCTCACTGTCCCTGCACCTCCGGACGAAGCTTCGGCGAAACGCGTTGGGGTGTGGGGCAGTGTGACCTGAGACCTGGCACGGTAATATTGGGTAGTTATCCCAGGGGATGTGTCCCTAGTATTGCATATAGTGGTGGTTGTTTGTTCTAATTGCTGGGCTTACTATGATTGCCCATACATGCTGCAATTCTTTCCATTCAATCTGCCATTAGGAGCTACCGTTCATCTCTGCATTTAGTTTGAGCACCAATTTTTGCTAACAAGCCATTTTATGTTTTCATGTGTCCAGTTTAAGTGTGGATACATTTTGATGGTTGGGGTATGTGCAATATGATAAATGTGCAAATATAATTAGCACTATAATGAAGCACTTTATCCAACCTATTATTTGCAAAGTTTGTGCTGGGATATGTGCAATATGACTAATGTGCAATATGACAGTATATGGGATCGATTATTAAGCACTATAGTAAAGCACTTTATCCAATTGTTTATTTGCAAATATACTGCTGTGTACACATATATATTTAGGGTGCTCCCTGGATGCTGAACAAATTTCTAATATATACATTAATATATATTGGTTTATTTAATTGCCGTGCGTGATCTTAGGTCGCATTGTCCTTTGTTTTTGTCACCTAAACGTATCTGTGTTTTTACATTGCACTCTCTGCACTGCGTGTATCCAAAAAATATATATCAAAAAAATAATTTAATAAAGCAACATATTGAATCCACTTGGAAAGTACTCTCATTATATGTAACTATGAGTCAGTTGTAAGATTGTAGTAGTTCTTTTTGGGGACCATAGTCATAAACCATGCTAGACAGAGGTCATGGCAAATGGACTCTCATGAATTGGCCAATCTGTGCACTAAGTACCTTCATTTTATAAGTATATTTTATATAGCAGTAATGCACTTCAAATATTATACAATCAATGCTTCAAGACATGTTCATGCTTACAGAGGCTGCTGTATTCTTTTGTTTGTATATTATGCACCTGATCACACTTGCTTTATTCTGTTTGGATGTACTGGTCAGTTGTTGTTTTTTTAAGCTGAAGTTTTTATTCTTATGACTTTGGGGTTTATGTGACTTTTTTATTGGTCTTTATATAAAAAAATAGGCAAAGCGATAAACCCCCCACCCCCAGCACGTCTCTCTTTTTTATGGTGTTCACTACTTGGGATAACCATCGGCACCCCGACTGCAATGTAGGGGCAGTAATGGAGGTATAGAGGCAGCCTCTTCCCTCTGTCCACCATCTAGATGGGACTGTCGCTATTGACCATAGCATCTAAAGGGTTAAACTGTTGGGCTTGGTGCTGGCAATTGCAGCTGATATTCACTCCTTGATTTAATGGGTTGACCACCACTTGCTTCTATTAAGAGCTGTGAAGATCCATACAGAGGATCAGGTACAAAGCTGTCATTATACTATTAACTTAATTCAAGATGTCAAATGTAAGAATTCTCATCAGAAGCCAGAATAATATTTCATTATTTCTTTATAATATTTTTTTTTATCAGTATGTCTTTATAGTGTGGGAGGAAACCGGAGTACCCGGAGGAAACCCACGCAAACACGGGGAGAACATACAGACTCCATGCACCATGTTGCCCAATAGTCGTCAGTGTGGCCCTGATCATGATAGCGCCTCATGACGTAGATGTAACTTAATATAGAAGTCACTTGATCCGTGAACATGTTTCACCACGGAAAGTCAAATAATTGGTGAGAACAGAAACCGAGCCCGGAATCTGTCTCTTGATGCAGCGGGAAACTCACTTATTCTGTGAGTATTTCTGACTGCGGAAAGTCCAGTAAATGTCAAATCCATTGGTTGAGAACAGAGACCGAGCCCGGAATCTGTCTCTTGATGCAGCAGAAAACTCACTTTGTTCAGTGAATACATCTGACTGCGGAAAGTCCAGTAAATGTCGAATCCAGTGGTTGAGAACAGAAACCGAGCCCGGAATCTGTCTCTTGATGCAGCAGGAAACTCACTTTGCTCAGTGAATACATCTGACTGCAGAAAGTCCAGTAAAAGTCATATCCATAAGTAAGAACAGAGACCGAGCCCGGAATCTGTCTTTTTTTCTGATGTGTTGTTGGAATAGTGATCACATCCGGCTGGATTAAATATTCATTGATGGAACACGATCAAACCTTTCTTTGGAATAGTGATCTGCAGAAAAATAAATATGAATGATTATGACTGAAGTTGGAACAACTGAATATCATATATAAGTGGCACACAATGTACTACTGGCTACTGATTTATAATCTTGTGGATTTCTAGTCTCAGAATGCATCATATTGGCTGGCAATAATCATTTCATGGATATCTAAGAAGTACAGATCAACCAGCCTCTGAGAATAATATCAGAGAACCAATATTCGCACTGAAAGCTCCATGAAAATAGATATGGATAATCAAATCAGTGTCATCCAATCCTATTTAGAAAGCATCAGTCACAGCAGGGATAGCAAAGAGAACAAAATTGAAGACCTCTAAAACTCAAGTATCGCCAATTAAAAAAAACATCAAAAACCTAAGAGCGAACCTAAAGTCTTTAGGTAAAAAAATCGCCCATCTAGAAGATCAGAATCTGCAAAATAACTTAAAAATGAGGGGAATTCCAGGAGGTATCCAAAATGATAGACTGCAAGCAAATCTAAAATATCTCATAAAAAGTGCAATTCCTCAACTGAGAGATTTGGAGCTTACTATAAGCTACTGAGGTCAAGATTTATACGTAATGAACTATTCTTAATGTGTTATATTGTGTTTGCATTTCTTCCTTACTAAGGACTTACAAATAACTTAAAGAGAAATATGATTTTGCCAGGTCCATACCAAGACATAAGAGTCTTCATGGACTTATCTAAAGAAACTATATCCATAAGGAAATTTTATGGGGAAATCACTACAATTCTCCAACCAAAGGGGATAAATTACTCATGGGGATTCCCCGCTAAACCTTTCCTTTCCTATCAAAGTAAAACAATCCCAATACTAGCTTCATATGATGGAAAGAAGATACTCCAGGACTTAAATTACGAGATCCCGTAGAACGCTCCCAACAAGGCCTAAATAAATCTCATATTTTCCATATATTACAACTAATGATGACCCTTTTTGGGCTTTACATCCCTTCTTGGATCTTACAATTTTAGGAATTTGCTCAGAAAACACCAATATTTATTCTTTATCTCCTCTACAAGAAGTGAATTGAAGGAGATACCATGAACTTTTGCTTTCTTGGAAGAAAACCAATTTTCCAGTCTAGTTGCTTCCTCCAGTAGGACTTCAAGGCATCTTTTATTTGGTTTAAAATATTTGTACACGTTTTATCTGTTCTGTATTTTTAATGCCTTTTTCTATTTTCATATCAAAAATATCAGATGAAAACATTCAATTTCACATTTCGATTTGTAAGAGTAATAATAATGTTTTTACATTAGTTAATGTTTTTGCACCCAAAAAAGGAACAAATCACCTTTCTTAACAAATTTGTTGATAAAAATAATGAAGTTCAGAAGGGAGAGTTGTTACTTTTTGGTGACTTTAACATTGCTCCAAACGGATACTTAGGCGGGCTTTGCACGTTGCGACATCGCAAGCCGATGCTGCGATGTCGCACGCGATAGTCCTCGCCCCCGTCGCAGCAGCGATATCTTGTGATTCCTGGCATAGCGAACATTATCGCTACGCCAGCTTTACATGCACTCACCCATCCTGCGACGTCGCTGTGGTCGGCGTCCCGCCTCCTTCCTAAGGGGGCGGGTCGTACAACGTCACAGCGACGTCACGCGGCAGGCGGCCAATCAAAGTGGAGGGGCGTAGATGAGCAGGATGTAAACATCCCGCCCACCTTCTTCCTTTCGTATAGCCGGCGGCGGCAGGTAAGGTGATGTTCCTTGCTCCTGCGGCTTCACACACAGCGATGTGTGCTGCCGCAGGAACGAGGAACTACATCGTACCTGTCGCGGCAGCGTAATTATGAAAAAGTCGATGCCTACACCGATGATACGATAACGACGCTTTTGCGCTCGTTAATCGTATCATCTAGGATTTACACACTACGATGTCGAAAATGACGCCAGATGTGCGTCACTTTCGATTTGACCCCACCGACATCACACGTGCGATGTTGCAACGTGCAAAGCCGCCCTTAGACTCAAATTCTCAGACAGGAAACTAATTCCAAAGATTAACTAATTAGATTCTCTAGAATCCGACCATCATCTCTAGAATCCAACCATCATCTCTAGAATCCAACCATCATCTCCAGAGACTGACCATTTCTCACATTTGAAAATGCAAAAACCCGACTGTCGCTCTTATTCATTCATTCTCGTCTGGACCACTGCAACTCTTTACTGATCGGTCTCCTTGTAACCAAACTTCCTTCTCTCCAATTCATGCTGAATGCGGGAGCCAGGGACATATGTTTGTCCAGCCGCTTCACCGATGCCTCCACCTTGTGCCAGTCATTACACTGGCTGCCCATCAGCTACAGAATACAATACAAACTTATATCTCACCCATATATCTCTCCACGGTTCTGCACCACCCTATATCTCATCCCTCAACCCACCCGCCCCCTCCATTCCACAAATAATCTTAGACTAACATCCTCCATAATACGAACATCACAATTCCGTCTCCAAGACTTTTCTTGTGCTGCGTCCGTTTTCTGAAATGCACTACCCCAAACAATGCAATTAATATCCAGCCCCCATGTTTTCAGGCTTGCGTTAAAATACCAAATACCTCTGCAAGGGAGTTCACACACTACTCCGACATAAAACTCTGTCTAGAATTGATGTAAATATGGATGAAAAGACATGGTGTGAACATTCCCATCTTATCTTACCTTTAAATTTTCCATCAGGTTCAACCGTAAAAAATGTATGGAGATGTAACTATCACCTCCTCGAGGACACAATCTATAAAGACAAAATAGAAACAACATAAAAAGAATTATATAGAAAAATTAAACAGAAGGATTATCTATATATATACACTAAAGTATTCAACCTCACATATCCTATTACTACGTGATACACACACTATAAAATTATGCTAAGGTGATACTTTACTCCAATGAAACTCCAACAAGTTTTTCCTTCTCAATCTCCTCTATACTGGAGAGGCCGTGGTAAACCGGGAGAAATTTTACACATATTTTGGAGTTATCCAGTATTAATGGAATTATGGAAAGAAACTTTGAACTTTCTCCTATGAATTTCTAAACCAAATGTTACACTTACTCCACAATTAATATTATTCTCATGAGGTCTAGAAGAAGTCCCAAAATAAGCATAAATCCCTAACTAAAACATAACATTTAATGATACTCTTAAAAGGTACACAACCACAATTCAATTTGATAAAACAAACCGGTGCACAGTAGAGAGAGGGAAACTCAATCTCTACAATATCCACTCCCTCCTGTGCCCTACCTAGCCATGGAGGTTGGCACCCTATAGATACAATATGGCTCCCCCACTCACCGACGGCTGTCCCTGCTATTGCCCTGTAAACCCCCACAACCAAAGATAAAGTGCAGTGTGCATAACATAAAGTGATAATGTGCAATAATTGGGTTCACAAAAGCCTCCTAAAGATTTAGGAGGTCACCAGTGTTCTCAATGAGAACCTCTACAAATGCAGGGACAAAATAGATCCACTTAGCTTAAATCCGCCTCATGCCTCTTATGCCTCAATGCGTTTCCCCAAACTTGGTTCATCAAGAGGCTGATAGTAAGTTAATGTGGCTACGATGGGGGGTGCGCAGCATGGAGGATGGAGCATGATGGGGGGTGTGCAGCATGGAGGATGGAGCACGATGGGGGGTGTGCAGGATGGGGGATGGAGCACGATGGGGGGTGCGCAGCACGGGGGATGGAGCACAATGGGGGGTGCGCAGCACGGGGGATGGAGCACGATGGGGGGTGTGCAGCATGGGGGATGGAGCACGATGTGGGGTGCGCAGCATGGGGGATGGAGCACGATGGGGGGTGCGCAGCATGTCAGATGGAGCACGATGGGGGATGCGCAGCATGGGGGATGGCGCACAATGGGGGGTGCGCAGGATGGGAGGTGCGCAGCATGGGGGATGGAGCACAATGGGTGCGCAGCATGGGGGATGGAGCACGATGGGGGGTGCGGAGCATGGGGGATGGAGCACAATGGGGGATGCGCAGCATGGGGTATGGAGCACGATGGGGGGTGCGCAGCATGGGGGATGGAGCACGATGGGGGCTGCGCAGCATGGGGGATGGAGCACGATGGGGATGCGCAGCATGGGGGAAGGAGCACGATGGGGGGTGCGCAGCATGGGAGATGGAGCACGATCGGGGTGCATACCTCCCCCCAAAACACACACACACACCGCCACACATGCACCGCACAACACACCACACACACACAGACAACACCGCACACACACAACACCCAACACACAAACACCGCGGCATACACAAATATACGCACATACCGCGCAACACACACACATTGCACAAAACATACCTCCCCCCAAAACACACACACGCACCCCACAGCCACACCCACACAAACCGCGCAACACACACAGCACCACACACACACAATGCTGCAGACACACAGCGCTCCACAAACAACGCAACACACAAACAACACCGCTCTCACCCCCCCCCACCCAGACAACACCCAGAACATTTACAGTGCCCTACACAAACACTTGGCAACTACACACAATAACATCTATATATATATATACCAAAAATCATACATTAACTACACAATACGTAAATTCTAGAATACCCGATGCGTTCGAATCGGGCCACCTTCTAGTGTTATTATAATGAGTTAACAGCAGCTTTGTTGTTTAGAGGTTATCCGGCTTATTTTGCCTTTTTCTTGTTATTACACAATTGGGCTACATGGGGGCCCTGCTGGGCAGGTACAGTGTGTGGCGTCCCCGCCCCCTTTCCCTGCACCCTCCCACACATCCCATAGTGCAGGGGTCTTGCTGCCTGTACGCTACATTCTGCTGGCAGCGCGCAGGCTAATGGCTCCCTTGCTGAACGCTGGCTATGCTGGGGCAGTAAGCGCTGTATATCAGATGACCGATTCTCGGGTGCTTGCAGAGCCTCTGTATACAGCGATGATCAGTCGCCGGCCAAGCAGAGGTAGCAGCTGATCCATGGAAAAGCTGCATAGAGAGTGCATCTCTGCACAGCGCCTGGGAATCTGTCCTCTGATATAAAGCGCTGACTGCATGGCCCCCTGCACAGGCAGCGATCAGCAAAGAGGCTGCGGGCGCAAGAGGCTCGTCACAGGGCACCGAGGGAACAAGGACAGGTGAGAAGAATTTGTGTTTGTTTTTTTGTGTGTGTGAAAAATGGCAGACTAGGACAGAACATTACTACAAGAGGAGCAGGAAAGGGGCAATTACTACTGGATGGGCAGAAGGCTGGGGCATATTACTATAAGATGGGCACATTACTATATTAGGGGCATATTACTATAAGATGGGTACATTACTATATTATGGGGACAGGGATGGGCACATTACTACATTATATGTGTGGTGGATGTGAGGTGATTGTGCTGTAACAGATGAGAGAAGCAGGATCACTGCTCTGTACTACCAATGATTGGAAATACAGAGCAGTGATATCTCATCTGTGACCGCACAATCCCCTCACATCCACCGCACATATAATATAGTAATGTACCCATCTTTTCTGGAGCGACGAGAGGTCAGTGCTGGGCAGAATACTGACAGACAATGAGTGTGCAGAGGGCGGGGCAGGACAGTGAGGCCGGGCAGTGCCAGCTTTGACTGTGAGGTTTGACATAGGAAGATGTCATGTTTGGTAGAGCTGCATGTAAACAAAGTGTGTGCAGAGAATAAAGGGATAATTCAAGAGGAACAAAACTCAAAAAACAAAAAAAATAATGTAGGGGTGATTTACAGCACAGATTAGCTTACAAAATATTTTGTAGTTTAAATCGGACAATTCCTTTAACCGCTTCTGTCTGTTAACTCAATAGGTTATGGAGATAGATATATTATAAAGATGCTGGGTGTTACATTTACTGATTATAAAGCTAATGCGAGTGGATAATGAACGTAATTCTGCACATACCTTTATCCTCCATATCTGCCTTCTCACGATCTTTTTCAATAAAGAAGGAAGATCGTAGAAAGAATCCTCCTCCGATGGTCACCACAAAGGCACAAGCCATGAGGGCGTACTGCAGACTGTGAAAACTCCAAAGAGCTGAGTCCGGATTTTGTCTTTTGGTGAGGTTGGATATCTGAAGATAAAAGGAAATAAATAGTTATGTATGGTTAATGTGGTGCCCTGGACAAGCCAGGACGTCACAGGTACTACAACAACACACCCCACACCCCGGCTAGGCACATCAAGGTCAGACAAAAATCCTTGTTGCCTCCCTCCAGGGGCTGATGTCCACACCAGGGGGTGGAGCCAGGCGGTTGGCCCCACCCACCGAGGAGTTCACAGTCCTGGAGGTGGGAAAAGGGAGGCAGTTGAGTGGAGAGTTGAGTTTGAGGAGTTGAGGAGTGAAGTGGTAGCGGAGCAGACTGACCGTGTCCGGGTGCGTGGCCCGGGCACATACAGCAAGGTTGGCAGACGGTGGTGACCGTCTGCAGGAGGGTCTGATTGAAGTGAACCGTAAGGACCGGGGACGGGCGGTGGCCTGCCGGTACCGGATCGGGGAGCGAAGAGAAGCCAGCACCATTCGGCAGGGCCCGACCAGGCTTGGAGTCGCCATAAAACCAGTCAAATCCGTTAGCGAAGGGAACCTCCAGGGTTTCACAGCAATCAAGACCCGATTGAAGGCAACCGCTCAAACCGTGAAGGGAAATACAGTCACCGCCAAGGCTACAGTTCCCAGGGCCAGGGCCTGCGGGCAAAAGGGGCTCCCTCAGCCTCTATCCATGCTGGGGAGCGGGTTACCGGTGGGAAGCCACCAGAACCGAGAACATAACACAGGTGCAGGGAAAGGCAGTCACTGCCAACCTACTGGGAGAAGAGCCACCGCAGCCGTCTTTGGGACCCGTCCATCCAGCCGTTTGTTTTACTGGAGACTTTGCATTCATCATTGACTGAGTGAGTACCACCGTGCCGTGCGGCACCGCGCTGCCCCCGCGACCCGGCACCTCAACAGGCCCCGTAACCCGTCTGCCATTCCTCCCTCACCGGGCCCCGGTACAACCACCCCCTACCCACGGAGGGGAAGAACAACATCTAAGCTGCTCCCTGTCATCGCTCCCGGGATCCCCGTCCAGAGCAGCGGTGGTGTCACAACCTCACCACAACCGTGGGTGGCGTCACGGACAATAAATCCCCAAAACCATTCCCCTTTTCACTCACGGGCGAGGAGCGCCGCTCGAGTCCCCGGGATCCGGCCCACCGCTCGAGCCACCGACCGAGCAGCAAGCGAAGCAGCAGCAGTGCCGGACCCGAGCGTGGCGAGCGCAGCATCCCTTTCCTGCCCGCGACATTAATGAAAGTGAAAAAAACATAATTGGCTGGACACGTTTACTGTGATAGCAGTCAATGGATACTAAGGAAATCTGGTGGTCATAAAAAGAGCAGGTGCCTCACTGCAGATGGCGGAGGAGCTTCTAACCTCCCAACTATGAACAGGACTGGTCCAAGTGTCCTCAGCCCCAGTACTACACATTGTCTGGAGGCAGGGCTCATGTGACATCCTCCTCTAGCACATACTGTATGACATGACTCCGGGACATCTTGTCTTTGGAGTTGTGGCGCTGTTCACACAAGGGATGAATAGGTTGCTTGTGCATAGCTTCCATACATAGTCTCTCTGGGTACTACATGTGTGTGGATACTGCTAGTGTGTCCTGAATTGTCTACTGTAATAAGATTTGCCAAATAAATGATCATTACACCATGAACATTCATTTGCAGGACACAACGTTCCTAGGAGCATTCGTTCATATTGCTAAATATCAAGACCCGATTGCAAAATAAATTAGCCAATTGCTTAAAGTGGTTGTCCAGGACTATTTTATGTTTTTTTGTTACTTTTTAGGCCCATAGTAAAAAAAAAAACCAAGTAACTGCCTGGCTGTTCTACCCGACGTCGGCTCTGAGGATTCACTGACCGCTCCTGCCGGAGATTGTGCTGCTCCACGTCAACAGAGTAGCTCCTTTTCTTCCGGGCGACTTTTGATGGGGCATGACTGCTGAGCTCATGCCAGTTGACGGACGGCTCCCCGCAGTTAGGTAGTGTGGAGCCGGCTGTCAATCAATATGAAATCAGCAGTCACACATTGTCGACAGAGCAGAGAGGAAGAGAAGATGCTGCTCTATTGACATGACATCAGCGGAAGCCACTGAATCATGGATAAGAGCACTCTGTGCCGGTCATTATAGGCAGGTAGCATCCAACTCTTAAAGTCTTATGCCTGCTTTACACGCTTCAATAAATCTTTCAATCCGTCGTCGGGGTCAAGTTGTAAGTGACGCACATCCTGCATCGTTCGTGACGTATTTGCATGTGACACCTATGTGCAATCAAGATTGAACGAAAATACGGTAATCGCATACACGTCGTTTATTCCTCATACATTGGACGTTTTGTTGTATGAACCTAGTCAATTGAAACGTGTGACATCCCTCGTACGATTTTGATGTATGAGGCTATGTGCGCAGGTGTGCGCTCTGCACCGCAGCTTAAAAAAGGTCTGCTTCAGAGCGCAGCTGAAAAGCTGCGTTCTGAAGCGCCTCACAATGTCTGTCATTCACTAATCTCTGTCAGTCCGTCACTATCTCTGTCCCTCTCTCTCTGTCCATCTCAGTCTATCCCTCTTACCCCCTCTCTCATACTCACCGATCTCCGATCCCCGGCCCGGCTCTGCACGGCATTCACACTGCTCCGGCGGCTTTTACTGTTTTGAAAAAGCCGGCCGCCCATTAAACAATCTCGTATTCCCTGCTTTCCCCGCCCACCGGCGCCTATGATTGGTTACAGTGAGACACGCCCCCACGCTGAGTGACAGGTGTCACACTGCACCCAATCACAGCAGCCGGTGGGCGTGTCTATACTGTGCAGTGAAATAAATAATTAAATAATTAAAAAAAAACGGCGTGCGGTCCCCCCCAATTTTAAAACCAGCCAGATAAAGCCATACGGCTGAAGGCTGGTATTCTCAGGATGGGGAGCTCCACGTTATGGGGAGCCCCCCAGCCTAACAATATCATCCAACAGCCGCCCAGAATTGCCGCATACATTAGATGCGACAGTTCTGGGACTGTACCCGTCTCTTCCCGATTTGCCCTGGTGCGTTGGCAAATCGGGGTAATAAGGAGTTATTGGCAGCCCATAGCTGCCAGTAAGTCCTAGATTAATCATGTCAGGCGTCTATGAGACACCTTCCATGATTAATCTGTAAATTACAGTAAATAAACACACCCGAAAAAATCCTTTATTAGAAATAAAAAACACAAACATATACCCTGGTTCACCACTTTAATCAGCCCCAAAAAGCCCTCCATGTCCGGCGTACTCCAGGATGCTCCAGGGTCGCATCCAGCGCTGCTGCATGGAGGTGACCGGAGCTGCAGAAGACACCGCCGCTCCTGTCACCTCCACACAGCTAATGAAGACAGCCGCGCGATCAGCTGAGCTGTCACTGAGGTTACCCACTGTCACTGGATCCAGCGGTGGATGCAGCGGTGGCCGCGGGTAACCTCAGTGACAGCTCAGTTGATCGCGCTACTCACCTCAGTTGCTGCGTGGAGGTGAGAGGAGCAGCGGTGAGTAGCGCGATCAGCTGAGCTGTCACTGAGGTTACCCGCGGCCACCGCTGCATCCACCGCTGGATCCAGTGACAGCGGGTAACCTTAGTGACAGCTCAGCTGATCGCGCGGCTGTCTTCATTAGCTGTGTGGAGGTGACAGGAGCGGCTGTGTCTGCTGCAGCTCCAGTCACCTCCATGCAGCAGTGCTGGAAGCGCCGCTGCATCATCCTGGAGTACGCTGGACATGGAGGGCTTTTTGGGGCTGATTAAAGTGGTTAACCAGGGTATATGTCTGTGTTTTTTATTTCTAATAAAGGATTTTTTCGGGCGTGTGTGTTTATTTACTGTAATTTACAGATTAATCATGGAGGGTGTCTCATAGATGCCTGACATGATTAATCTAGGACTTATTGGCAGCTATGGGCTGCCAATAACTCCTTATTACCCCGATTTGCCAACGCACCAGGGCAAATCGGGAAGAGCCGGGTAAAGTCCCAGAACTGTCGCATCTAATGTATGCGGCAATTCTGGGCGGCTGCTGACTGATATTGTTAGGCTGGGGGGCTCCCCATAACGTGGAGCTCCCCATCCTGAGAATACCAGCCTTCAGCCGTATGGCTTTATCTGGCTGGTTTTAAAATTGGGGGGGACCGCACGCCGTTTGTTTTAATTATTTAATTATTTATTTCACTGCACAGTATAGACACGCCCACCGGCTGCTGTGATTGGGTGCAGTGTGACACCTGTCACTCAGCGTGGGGGCGTGTCTCACTGTAACCAATCATAGGCGCCGGTGGGCGGGGAAAGCAGGGAATACGAGATTGTTTAATGGGCGGCCGGCTTTTTCAAAACAGTAAAAGCCGCCGGAGCAGTGTGAATGCCGTGCAGCGCCGCGCCGGGGATCGGTGAGTATATGAGAGAGGGCTGCTCAATTCACTTACTCAGGAGTTTAGCGGTCACCGGTGAGTCCTTCACAGGTGACCGCTAATCAGGACGCGACACAGACAGAGCCGCAGCATGACCGTGAAGTCGGGTGAGGTTCACCCGAGTTCATTCTGACAGTGCGGCTCTCTCTGTGTCTGCTGTCATCTGCCATTCAGCGCTGCTACATGGCTGTCTGTGGCTGCTGTCAGCGGCCATGCAGCAGAGCTGAATGGCAGATGACATAGTAAAAACGCATCCCTACACATTACACACGCTTGGCAAGTCAATAAATAAAAAAAAAAAAAAAAAAGGGTGCCCAATGCATACGTCACAGAACACATGATCTAAAGGATCGCACACAAAATTGATCAATTTAACATAGACTACTAACGCACGTGTGACAGCAAATGACCGACCTACGTGCAATCTCATTCAATCGCATATGCGACCTGGGCGTGTGACATCGCATACGAGATCGCACACCTAATTGTAAGGTGTAAAGCTGGCTTTAGTTAATTCTTAAGCCCATAGTAAAAAAAAAATAGTGCTTGATAACCCTTTTAAGTAAGGTATGATAAGGCCAAGTTTATTCAATATCAGCTACATCTGTATATACTGTTAAGGTGCTTTATGTAGACATGGAGGCCACCACAGCCGTACATAAAGTACTGTACCAATCAGACCTCATTGCATGGCTGCAGTCACATCCGCTATATATGTTCGAGTGGCGTCTGTCTTTTTCTTGATCCATACAAACATCGGTCTTAAAAACTCATCTGTGTCTCTGGTCTGTGAGACTCAGATTGTGTCGTATTCTCAGACTCAGCCATTAAAGATTAACCATCATCATAATAATATACATATAGATATTATATATATATATATATATATACCGTATTTTTCGGACCATAAGACGCACTTTTTTCCCCCCAAATGTTGGGGGAAAGTTGGGGGTGCGTCTTATGGTCTGACTATAGGGCTGCGGCTGGGAATGAGGGTGCTGCGGGTCATCGGGGGCACGAGCAGGCAACAGCAGCGCCTGCTCGTGACCACGTGGGCCCGCTCATTACATATGCACGCCCATCCTCCCGCCCATCTCTCAGCGCTGAAGCCGGCACTGACAGGTGGGCGGAAGGATGAGCGGGGACGCGCGCATAGTAAAGAGCCGGCATGATCACCCCTGGCAATTACAGCCTGGAGTGATCATGTGCGGCTGTATTCACTGCTCTCCGCGCGTCATTACCAGCGCGGGGTGCAGTGAATCAGTACACTCACCCGTCCCCGTGTGTGGAGCCGCCCCCCTGCTGCACGCGATGACTTCCTGTCTGTGCCGGTCAGCTGATCTGTGCTGAGCTGGTCAGCTGATCGGCACAGACAGGAAGACATCGCGATGTTGCAGGGGAACGGCTCCACACACACAGATCAGCGGCGCAGAGAGGAAGATGTGATCGGTGCTGCAGGGAGTGAGGAAAAGGTGAGTATAAACGTTTATTTTTTTCTCTGTGCTATAGGATACAGGCCATATACCAGGATGGTATATGAGCACGATGGGGGCATATAGCAGGATGGGGGCATATAGCAGGATGGGGGCATATAGCAGGATGGGGGTATGTGAACAGGCTGGATGGGGGGGGTATGTGAACAGGCTGGATGGGGGGGGTATGTGAACAGGCTGGATGGGGGGGTATGTGAACAGGCTGGATGGGGGGGGTATGTGAACAGGCTGGATGGGGGGGGTATGTGAACAGGCTGGCTGGGGGGGTATGTGAACAGGCTGGATGGGGGGGGTATGTGAACAGGCTGGATGGGGGGGGTATGTGAACAGGCTGGATGGGGGGGGTATGTGAACAGGCTGGATGGGGGGGGTATGTGAACAGGCTGGATGGGGGGGGTATGTGAACAGGCTGGATGGGGGGGGTATGTGAACAGGCTGGATGGGGGGGGTATGTGAACAGGCTGGATGGGGGGGGTATGTGAACAGGCTGGATGGGGGGGGTATGTGAACAGGCTGGATGGGGGGGGTATGTGAACAGGCTGGATGGGGGGGGTATGTGAACAGGCTGGATGGGGGGGGTATGTGAACAGGCTGGATGGGGGGGGTATGTGAACAGGCTGGATGGGGGGGCATGTGAACAGGCTGGATGGGGGGGCATGTGAACAGGCTGGATGGGGGGGCATGTGAACAGGCTGGATGGGGGGGGTATGTGAACAGGCTGGATGGGGGGGGTATGTGAACAGGCTGGATGGGGGGGGTATGTGAACAGGCTGGATGGGGGGGGTATGTGAACAGGCTGGATGGGGGGGGTATGTGAACAGGCTGGATGGGGGGGGTATGTGAACAGGCTGGATGGGGGGGGTATGTGAACAGGCTGGATGGGGGGGGTATGTGAACAGGCTGGATGGGGGGGGTATGTGAACAGGCTGGATGGGGGGGGTATGTGAACAGGCTGGATGGGGGGGGTATGTGAACAGGCTGGATGGGGGGGGTATGTGAACAGGCTGGATGGGGGGGGTATGTGAACAGGCTGGATGGGGGGGGTATGTGAACAGGCTGGATGGGGGGGGTATGTGAACAGGCTGGATGGGGGGGGTATGTGAACAGGCTGGATGGGGGGGTATGTGAACAGGCTGGATGGGGGGGGTATGTGAACAGGCTGGATGGGGGGGGTATGTGAACAGGCTGGATGGGGGGGGTATGTGAACAGGCTGGATGGGGGGGGTATGTGAACAGGCTGGATGGGGGGGGTATGTGAACAGGCTGGATGGGGGGGGTATGTGAACAGGCTGGATGGGGGGGGTATGTGAACAGGCTGGATGGGGGGGGTATGTGAACAGGCTGGATGGGGGGGGTATGTGAACAGGCTGGATGGGGGGGGTATGTGAACAGGCTGGATGGGGGGGGCATGTGAACAGGCTGGATGGGGGGGGGCATGTGAACAGGCTGGATGGGGGGGGGGCATGTGAACAGGCTGGATGGGGGGGGCATGTGAACAGGCTGGATGGGGGGGGGCATGTGAACAGGCTGGATGGGGGGGGGCATGTGAACAGGCTGGATGGGGGGGGGCATGTGAACAGGCTGGATGGGGGGGGGCATGTGAACAGGCTGGATGGGGGGGGGCATGTGAACAGGCTGGATGGGGGGGGCATGTGAACAGGCTGGATGGGGGGGGGCATGTGAACAGGCTGGATGGGGGGGGGGCATGTGAACAGGCTGGATGGGGGGGGGCATGTGAACAGGCTGGATGGGGGGGGGCATGTGAACAGGCTGGATGGGGGGGGGCATGTGAACAGGCTGGATGGGGGGGGGCATGTGAACAGGCTGGATGGGGGGGGGCATGTGAACAGGCTGGATGGGGGGGGGCATGTGAACAGGCTGGATGGGGGGGGGCATGTGAACAGGCTGGATGGGGGGGGGCATGTGAACAGGCTGGATGGGGGGGGGCATGTGAACAGGCTGGATGGGGGGGGGCATGTGAACAGGCTGGATGGGGGGGGGCATGTGAACAGGCTGGATGGGGGGGGGCATGTGAACAGGCTGGATGGGGGGGGGCATGTGAACAGGCTGGATGGGGGGGGGCATGTGAACAGGCTGGATGGGGGGGGGCATGTGAACAGGCTGGATGGGGGGGGCATGTGAACAGGCTGGATGGGGGGGGCATGTGAACAGGCTGGAATGGGGGGGGCATGTGAACAGGCTGGATGGGGGGGGCATGTGAACAGGCTGGATGGGGGGGGCATGTGAACAGGCTGGAATGGGGGGGGCATGTGAACAGGCTGGAATGGGGGGGGCATGTGAACAGGCTGGATGGGGGTTTATAGCAGGATCATATACAAGGCAGGAGGATCATTACCAGGATGGGGTACCTTAGTAGAGAATTTGGGGACATTACCCCCATAACAGTGTCAGCAGCAGATCCTCGCCCCATAACAGTGTGTCATGACCACATTTTTTGCTTAAAGTTTTATTTTCCCATTTTCCTCCTCTAAAACCAGGGTGCGTCTTATAGTCCGGTGCGTCTTATAGTCTTATAGTCCGAAAAATACGGTATATATATATATATATATATATGTATATATGAACAACAGCAGAGCAGAGTCCAGCAATAACGTGAGCAATCCAGGATGCTGTTAAAAAATTTCTTTCATTTTATTCATACATCCATTAAAAGGCAATGGTCCAAGCGGTTCAAACAGCATTAACGCAGGAAAGTAGTGCAAGATGGGACTACGCGGTTCAGAGATTCTGGACCGTGAAGAAGGCGGGTTTTACCGCTGAAACGCATAGTCCCATCTGCACTACTTTCCTGCGTTAGTGCTGTTTTGAACTGCTTGGACCATTGCCTTTTAAAGGATTTATATGAATAAAATGAAAGACATTTTTTAACAGCATCCTAGATTGCTCACGTTATTGCTGGACTCTGCTCTGCCGTTGTTCACATTTGTATGGATGGACTCCTACATCCTGATCCGGGCATAACGGAGTTAACCAGGGTAGCTGAGTTCCAGGTGGTTCACAGAAGTGAGCTGGTCTACACTGTTTATATATATATATATATATAATGTCAATCTATATACACAGAATAGAACACGCACACACGAGTTCTCCTCCATACAGTACATTTCTAAAATTCTTAGTTCACACATAAAATGTTTATTTGGTGAAACCATATTTTGACATTCCTAAGATAGAAGATGGCCCTTGCTGCCTATTAGATTCTATGTAGATGGGAGGAATTCTTCCTCTTCTAGCTCATCCCCCTCTGCATAGAATGTTATAAGCACCAACTGTCATCTCCTGTTTCAGTAATGTTAGAATCTCTCTTCACTGAATACAGATTTTACTGTGGAATTGAGAATTTTGAGAATAAATGATCAGTTCGGGAAGAGGAAAAAGTAAATTTATCTGAAAATATATATTCCAATACTTCATATTTTCATGTGTACTATTGATTTCTGAAATAAAAATAAAAACTGCCATCACTTTATAATGTCTATAGGAATCTGGTAAAAATAGATGGAGGAAGGAAGACATACTTTGGACTTCAGTTTTCCGTCTGTGTTTCATCCATTTTCTACTGATCTATTATTTAGAGTCTATGAATGAATAAATAAACACTCACATATACTTTATCTTCTTAATTTTTTTAAAAAACGGGTGTGAAAAAATGGATGCAACATGGATGACACGAGAGAAAAATGGTCCGTTTTGCAAGGATGTAAGAAAGGAACAAATGTGTGAATGTAGCCATAAAGTGATATGAATATATGTAACAACTACTTACCTCCCCGATGATAAGGGGGCTTATGGCTTCCCCCAGCAGGTTGGATATCACCATGGACATGGCCTGTGCTGTTGTTCGTCTTGCGGGAGACACCACATACTGAAAGAAGAGAATATTCTGGGTGAGTAAAAGGAAGACACTGAACCCAACGAGACAAGAGAACGCGGACAAAGTGAACATACATAACACGGAAATACAGTGCAGTCATCCTGGACTGAGAAAGGGGCCCGAAACGCGTTGTGTACTGAGACTTTAATAAAGACGTTTTTAATCACCTGGCATCAGGTCTATTTTGGATTTTAGTTGGGAACAAACACTTGAATGTGTGGCGCCCTGGACAAGCCAGGGGCCACAGATAACAACACCAGCACACCCCACACTCCCGGTCAGGCACACCTAAGTCAGACAAAAACCCTTGTTGCCTTCCTCCAGGGGCTGATGTCCACACCAGGGGGTGGGCCAGGCGGTTGGTCCCGCCCACCGAGGAGTTCACAGTCCTGGAGGCAGGAAAAGCAGGCAGATCAGTTGAGGAGTGAGAAGAGGAGAGTGGTAAAAGAGCAGCCTGAAGTTGGTCCGGGTGTGTGGCCTGGACGGATCAGCAAGGTTGGCAGACGGTGGTGACCGTCTGCAGGAGTGGCCTATCGGAGTTTACCGTAAGGACCGTGGACGGGCGGTGGCCTGGCGGTACCGGACCGGTACACAAAGAGAAGTCAGCACCATCTGGCAGGGGCTTGCGGACCCCGGCAAGGCTAGGAGTCGCCGTGAATTTGCCAAATCCGTTAGCGAAGGGAACCTCCTAGGTTTCCCAGCAGCCAAGTCCCGACAGAAGGCAACCGTCCAACCGAGAGAGGGAAACACAGTCACCGCCAAGACTAAAGTTCCCAGGGCCAGAGCCTGCGGGCAAAAGGGGCTCCTTCAGCACCTATCCAAGCTGGGGAGCGGGTTACCGGTGGGAACCCATTGGAACCGTTTACAGTACACAGGTGCAGGGAAAGGCAGTCACCATCAACCTGCCGGGAGAAACAACACCACAGCCGTCTGTGGGACCCGTCCATCCAGCCGTGTGTTTTACCGAGAACTGTGTCCTCATCATTGGCTGAGTGAGTACCACCGTGCCGTGCGGCACAGCGCTGCCCCCGCGACCCTGCACCTCGCCAGGCCCCGTAACCCGCCTGCCATCCATCCCTACCCCCATCACCAGGCCCCGGGACAACCAACCCCCTACCCACGGAGGGGAGAACTAACATCTAGGCTGCTCCCTGTCATCGCTCCCGGGATCCCCCGTCCAGAGCAGGTGGTGTCACCAATATCACCACAACCGTGGGTGGTGTCACAGACAATAACCAAATCCCCACAATCCAATCCCCACCCTTTTCACTGACGGGCGAGGAGCGCCGCTCGAGTCCCCGGGATCCGGCCCACCGCTCGAGCCACCACCGAGCAGCCGCAGCAGCCGCGGCCGGACCCGAGCAGTGGGAGAGCGCAGCATCCCCTCCTCCGCCCGCGACAGATGCAGTCAGGATTATGGGGCATTAGATGGATGAAACAGAACATACAGACTGACTACATAAATGTAATTTTAGCTATGATAAGTTTAGCGGTTTTCTCCACTCACCAGACGAACATCAGCCGAAATGGAAAAGTTCATCATAAGTAATATATCTCCGATGAATATCAAGACCTGCAGAGAGTAAAGAACAATATAATATACACTTTAGTTTCTTGCACACTTTTCTATCCTTTATATATTTTGCCCTTTTAATCCATTCATCCCCCCATTTTCCATTCATTTATAGACCGCCCCCGCTATGGTCTATGATATCTACAGCTCAATACATCGCTCCTATATCCCAGACCCAGTAAGGGGATCAAAGCAATCATCAGGTACTTACATAAGTGGCCACAAGACTAATATTTGTCAAATAAGCAGCCACAAACAGGAAAATGACCGAGCCCAGCATGCCAAACCCGCAAACTAACGGGTCGGCCCGAGGGTTGTATTTCTTGACTCTTTTGGCTATCTCCACCCCTGCTACAACTCCAATGATGCCAGCGACGACTGTAACAATGCCGAAAATCGTACTGCAAAGAAGTAAAGAGATGAGTAAAATAGAACGAAGAATGAAATATAAAAATAACATTGGTGTAGGGGAAAATTAAATTCCCTCCAGTAATCGTCAAGTTAAAGTCTATGAAACTTGTACCTGTCATTGTAGTTGCAGACGTCGGTCTGACACGGCGCGTTCTCTTGTAAGATATTCCGGGCCCGCAGCAGGAACTCAGGAGCCCAGAAGCCGATGGCACCGACTGAAAAATTTACAGTTGTTGTCCCAAGTGTGCAAAACATAAAACTTCGGCTGCAGAAAATGAAAAAGAAAAAAACATGTCAATAACGCAGGAGTCACGGGGTAGATCCCTGACATCAATCAATGCACATGACCAGCTGAGGGAGTATTCTCCGGTCGTGATGTCTGTGTTACCAAACCCCTTATACTATAAATAAACACACGGACTGCATGCGACTTGGTTCAAATGGCCACAGCAGCCTTTTATTGCCTATTGTTCACAAACTAAGCACCTTAGGGACGCCGTCCAACGGGCGACCCAAAACAACACACATATAACAATAGACAATGCCAATTACATGACCCTCCCGGGGGCAGGCCCAGTCCATAACTACTACTCCCCCTGCCCCTGGCCGCAACACACCGACCCAGAGACGAGGTGCCAATCACCCACGGATTGACACCCCCCCACTTTGGCAGAACCCCGTGCCTGCCACATCCCGGAACCGAGAGCCACCATACCGAGACAATGACTCCCGGTCCAGTTACCAGTCACTTCCAACCTCTGGACCAGACCTACCCCCCCCGCCGCTGTGACAAATAGCATCCCAACTACCCAAACCACGTCCCCCAGATGACAACACAAAAAGGGAGGGTGGGCGGGGATCTCTTGGCGTCCGGAAGAAGAAGAGGAGGTAACCCCCTCCTCTCCCAGACTAACCCTTTCCCTACTCCTCCTCTTCCTCCCAAGCTAAACCACCCCTTAATGCCATATTAGGCCTGCCAAGCAAACTGTCCCTATTAACCCCATCACTCCCTAACTCCCCCTTGGTCATGTCGCCCCTCCTCCCCAGGGGATCCATGGCTGTCTCAACACACTTACTTCTTTGATATTTGTTTCACATCTGAAATCCATCTTCTGAGGCTGAAGGATTTGCTGCTATTTCCCTCTGCAGCTCCTCTGGGAGGTTCCTTTACTAAGAAGATCATTAGCAGGACTCCTAAAATGCCCAGAGCAGAGGAAATCTGTGTAGACAAAGAGAGACATCAGACATTACATACACAGCGGTGTCATCACAAAAAGGATGTGACCACAGCCCGGTTTAATAAACTGTTGTAGAAGTGGATACATTAATGAGAATCCACCAGCAGGTCTTTCCCTGCACATCTGAGAGAAGCATAATGTGGGGACAGAGACCACGATTCCAGTGATTTGTCACTTACTGGTCTGTTTGCTGTACTTTTGATAAAATTGCTGTTTTCTCTGCTGCAGGTTTAGCAGATCTCTGAATGTTGAGCTCGGTATAACCCCACCTACATCAGTGATTGGCAGCTTTCTTTGTGTACACTGTAATTAGCCAGAAAGCTGCCAATCAGTGATGGGGACAGCACAGGAGGACTACATGGCATAAGACGACTAATCCTCTCCTTATAATCTCCTGCTGGTAAAAACAACTACAATGAGCAGTAAGTGACACATCACTGGAATCAGGTCCTCTGACCCTACAGATTAAATAAGCAAACCCCTGATGGCAGATTCCCTTTAAAAGGAACCTGCCCGGTGCAGTATGCACCCAGAACAACGAGCAACTCTGGGTGCATATTAGTGATTCCTTCCTAGCAGTCCCTGTATAACTAGTATGTGCAGCGAAGCTACGCATTCATTAGCATGTTAGTATGCCCACAGGGGCGTGCTACCATGCTATGTGGGCTGACTAGCCAAGGGAAGTAACATCCTTGGGACTAGTCCCTAGCCTCATTAACATATAAGAAACTATCTTTAGAAATACTTTTTCTAAAGCTCTCTTTATCTATGCTAGTGTATACAGGGACTATTAGGCAGGAATCACTAATATGCACCCAGAGCTGCCCATGGTTCTGGGTGCATATTACACCTCACAGGTTCACTTTAATACCCTATAGGAATTATAATTAAGATTCACAAATTTTTCACAAGATCCCTCAGACCTATTACTTACCCGTAAGGCCCAATGCCAGTTACCACCGAGTGCATTTGTCACTGTAGATCCAATGACGTAACCAAGGCCACTGTAATAGGGAAAAATAAAGTTGTCATCATTTGTGCACACATATAAACGTGTTTTTTAGATAAACATACAAATATGTGAGTTTCTTTCTCTGGCTGCTCCTTCAACTCTGCCCCCTCCATAGACTTCTATGAGCAGCAAATGTTCCCTGATCCCCCATAGAGATACAAACTTGTTTTGTCATTGAAGATAGATCTTATCAGTAAATTAAGGAGGAAAAATAAGCATATTCCCTGATGCATCTGCAGAGCACAATCCCACCCGAAAATAAGTCCATAGCAAATCCACCTTGTCTGAATTACTCTAAAGGTACCGTCACACTAAACAACTTACCAGCGATCCCAACAATGATACAACCTGATAGGGATCGCTAGTAAGTTGCTAGGAGGTCGCTGGTGAGAGGTCACACAGTCAGACGCTCCAGCGATCCCACCAGCAACCTGACCTGGCAGGGATCGCTGGAGCGCCGCTACACGGGTTGCTGGTGAGCTGTCACCAGCAACCAGTGACCAGCCCCCAGCGACGCACTGAAGCGATGCTGCGCTTGGTAACTAAGGTAAATATCAGGTAACCAACGCGATATTTACCTTGGTTACCAGCGCACGCAGCTAAACGTGCAGAGAGCAGGGAGCCGCGCACACTGCTTAGCGCTGGCTCCCTGCTCTCCTAGCTACAGTACACATCGGGTTAATTACCCAATGTGTACTCTGCTACACGTGCCAGGAGCAGGAGCCGGCACTGACAGTGAGAGCGGCGGAGGCTGGTAACGAAGGTAAATATCGGGTAACCAAGGACAGGGCTTCTTGGTTACCCGATGTTTACTGTGGTTACCAGTGTCCGCAGAAGCCGGCTCCTGCTGCCTGCACATTCAGTTGTTGCTGTCACACACAGCGATCTGTGCTTCACAGCGGGACAGCAACAACTAAAAAATGGCCCAGGACATTCAGCAACAACCAACGACCTCACAGCAGGGGCCGGGTTGTTGCTGGTGTCACACACAGCAACATCGCTGCTACATCACAAAAGTTGTCCATCAGCAGCGATGTTGCTTAGTGTGACGGGGCCTTAAGACAGTTCAGCTATGATTCCTATCTTAAAACAATATAAATAGGTCTACACTCACCTGCCAAAAGGTGCTGCCAAGTTATAGATGTACAGCATGTGGCTGCGCTGGTCTCCCACAAAGAGGTCGGCAATGATTGAGGGGGCAATTGTTGGGAAGCTTGCCCCTGCAGCTCCTAACAGTGCTTTAAGCACTAGAAATTGTGTAAAATTCTGTGAAAATACAAAAAAACTCAGTGATTATTTAAGAAAGTTTTTTTAGATTCCTGAAGAAATATCATAAAAGAAAGATTTCCAACTTCCCCAAATTTTGGACCCACTCCGGCTTTTGGTTTTCAAATACCAATGAAAAATACAGATCTAAAGTGTGAGGCTTTAGGGCTCATGTAGATAAACATGGATCACAGACCGTAATGCACGGACAGTCCGCGGGCCAGCTGACCCCAGCGTGATAGCGACACTCAGACCTGCGGCCTAATGATGATCGGACCGCGATCCACAGATGTCTGCATGAGGCTTAAAGCTGATTTCCTAGTTTGTATTGTGAGTGAGCCGTGTGTCCACTCTTGTAAGCGCCATAATAACGGCCATATTATTTGGCGCTATAAAAGCTTGATCAGATTTACCATTTGTATTATTTTAGTTAAGGTGTTTTTGTCTCAGTTAATTTTTTGGGCCAAATTCTTCAAAATTGTGCACACAGTTCATGAATTTTTTAGCAAATCAGTTATTATTACTGTCGTTAACTTTTTTTTTGCGACTTTTTTAGCACAAAAATACTCTAAAATGACACAACATTTAATAAAAATTCAGCCATACATATTATCCCTCTGGAGAGGGAGACTGAGATACATTTGACAAAAAAATTGTTAGCTTTTTAAAAAAACATCTGGAAACCCCCACACAGCTTCGCACATATCTATGAGGCTGCCATGCTTGGTTCTGGAGACACACAGTCCATGATAGGACCGCGATCCACAGACGTCGGCATGAGCCTTAAGGCTTTAAGATTCTACCAATTGAGTTTATATTCAGTTTACCTCATCGGGAGTGAAGGATCCATAAAACTCTGTGACGGACCAGATGGCCATCCCTACACACATGATACATGTCCTGTTGCAGCGGTCACCCAGATATCCATAGAGCAGAGCACTCAGCACGTAGCAGCTCATGAATGCTAAAAAAGGAAGAAAAAAAACAAGAGGTTGCAGTCAATAGAAATTATGTTTACTCTTTTTATATTTGAGGATTATTTAAACCTTTGCACTTAAAAACTTCTCCTGTCCTCATCACTTTTTGCATTATTGGTAACTATAAAGACTTGCAGGTGGCCATTGTGTGAACTCTACCAAAAAGGAACCTTATGATGTCAGGAGATTCCAGTCTGGAGTAATTGTCGACCTCACAAGTGACCTATAGGATAGGATTGTATATTGATATTTTACCTATGTTGATCAATCCGATTCCACTGTCATCAGTCTTGAAGGAGGCCTGCAGATTAGGAAGAATCGCTGGCAGAAGAAAGAGCAGAGAATGAAGGTTATTGTAATCAGAGAAGGAATAGAGGTCACAGCCACTAATGAGCCTCCTCATTGGGAAGGAAGATTTATTCCCTTTTTACTGTATAACTATGGGCCAGATGACCTTTGCCGCCTGACAAAACACGGTATACGGCTACCTACCTGCCTCAATGTAAGTAGCAATGAAGGTAACTAAATGCATATAGGATAGAACCAGTAGACTGATGAATGAACAGGTGAATGAAATTCCAGTCCGCGGGGGCAGGTCTTGCTCTTGCGGGTCCACTCCTTTTTCCACATCATGTGATAGAACTGGAGTTTCTTTAGTGGAATTCTCGAGAAGGGCCATGTTCTCAGAGCCCTGCAAACAATGGAGAAAAACACAAGATGGTAAAAATATAGCATTGATCTAAATCCAGAAAAGAACTCTAACCTTATACTGAGCCGACATCTCAGAGGTCTTAATATTTGATGACTTTACCTCTGTCCGTACTGTATCAACCCCTCCACACACCCTGGTGTAGATATACATCACAGTCAATGCGCTCCATACAGGGTATGTGCCATCACCTGCCCCAACAGCAGCAACCAGAGCGCCGATCACTACTGTTTAACCATATAGATGCCACTGTCAATAACAGCATCAATTACTGTAAATGGTTGTTCACTGACACTCATAGCCTCCCCGCCCCACCATGATGCATGTGCCTCCATGGAGGCCATCTTCCATCTTGGTCCTACTATGGGATGGGTTTCATAAGGGGGAACATCAGTTTCATTATAGACCCCATCACAATGAAAAACTTGAGGATGGAGCATGCTACTTCTATACTTTTCCAGATGTACATGCTGAGTGTTGTAGTCCTATAGAATGATGAGAAACTCATATAACAGGAAATGATGACACTTGTAGTCCTATATTTTTCTACACACATTGATTGACCTAGCTGTGTGGCGTGGTGCATTGTCCTGCTGGAAAAAACAATCTTCAGAGTTGGGGAACATTGCCTGAGCAGACGGAAGCAACTGTTTTTCCAGGATAACCTTGTATGCGGCTTGATTCATACATCCTTCACAAAGTTTAATCTGCCCAATTCCAGCCTTGCTGAAGCATCCCCAGATCATCACTGATCCTCCACCAAATTTCCCAGTGGGTGCAAGACACTGTGGCTTGTACGCCTCTCCAGGTCTCCGTCTAACCATTAGACGATCAGCTGTTGGCCAAAGCTGAAAATTAGACTGATCAGTGAAGATTACTTTACTCTAGAAAATGGGAAGACTAAACTTTGCGAACGACATATGAATCAAGCCGCATACAAGGTTATCATGAAAAAACAGTTGCTTCCTTTTGCTCAGGCAATGTTCCCCAACTCTGAGGACTGGTTTGTCCAGCAGGACAATGCGCCATGCCACACAGCTAGGTCAATCAATGTGTGGATGAAAGACCACCACATCAAAACCCTGTCATGGCCACCCCAATTTCCAGACCTGAACCCCGTGGAAAACCTCTGGAATGTAATCAAGATGAAGATGGATAGTCACAAGCCATCAAAAAAGAACTGCTTACATTTTCACACCAAGAGTGGCATAAGCTCACCCCAAAAGCAGTGCGAAAGACTGGTAGAAAGCATGCAAAAAGGCATGAAAGCTGTGATTAAAAATCATGGTTATTCCACAAAATATTGATTTCTGAACTCTTCCTGAGATAAAACATTATTAGAATTGTTGTTTCTACATAATTATGAACTTGTTTTCTTTGCATTATTTCAGGTATGAAAGCACTGTGCATTTTTTGGTTATTTTGACCATTTCTCATTTTCAGAAAATAAATACAAAATGTATTGCTTGAAAATTTGGAGATGTTGTCAGTAATTTATAGAATAAAAGAACAATTTACATTTTACTCAAAAATATACCTATAAAGAGAAAAATCAGAAAAACTGACAATTTAACAGTGGTCTTTTACCGTATTTTTCGGACTATAAGACGCACCTGACCATAAGACGCACCCTGGGTTTAGAGGAGGAAAATAGGAAAATAAAATTTTAACCAAAAAATATGGTCATGACACACTGTTATGGGGCGAGGATCTGCTGCTGACACTGTTATGGGGGTAATGTCCCCAAATTCTCTACTAAGGTACCCCATTCTGGTAAGGATCCTGCTGCCTTGTATATGATCCTGCTCATATACCCCCATCCTGCTCATAATATCCCCCCCATCCATCCTGCTCATAATATACCCCCCATCCATCCTGCTCATAATATACCCCCCGTCCATCCTGCTCATAATATACTCCCCGTCCATCCTGTTCATAATATACCCCCCGTCCATCCTGCTCATAATATACCCCCCATCCATCCTGCTCATAATATACCCCCCATCCATCCTGCTCATAATATACCCCCCGTCCATCCTGCTCATAATATACACCCCGTCCATCCTGCACATAATATACCCCCCGTCCATCCTGCTCATAATATACCCCCCCTCCATCCTGCTCATAATATACCCCCCATCCATCCTGCTCATAATATACCCCCCATCCATCCTGCTCATGATATGCCCCCCATCCATCCTGCTCATAATATACCCCCCATCCATCCTGCTCATAATATACCCCCCATCCATCCTGCTCATGATATACCCCCCATCCATCCTGCTCATGATATACCCCCCGTCCATCCTGCTCATAATATACCCCCCATCCATCCTGCTCATAATATACCTCCCATCCATCCTGCTCATAAAATACCCCCCATCCATCCTGCTCATAATATACTCCCCATCCATCCTGCTCATGATATACCCCCCATCCATCCTGCTCATGATATACCCTCCATCCATCCTGCTCATGATATACCCCCCATCCATCCTGCTCATGATATACCTCCATCCATCCTGCTCATGATATACCCCCATCCATCCTGCTCATGATATACCCCCATCCATCCTGCTCATGATATACCTCCATCCATCCTGCTCATGATATACCCCATCCATCCTGCTCATGATATACCCCCATCCATCCTGCTCATGATATACCCCCATCCATCCTGCTCATGATATACCCCCATCCATCCTGCTCATGATATACCCCCATCCATCCTGCTCATGATATACCCCCATCCATCCTGCTCATGATATACCCCCATCCTGGTATATGGCCTGTGGCACAGAAAAAAAAATAAACATTTATACTCACCTTTCCTCACTCCCTGAAGCACAGATCTCTGTCTCAGCTGCAGCGCCGCTGTGTGGAGCCGTCACCGTGTGTGGAGCCGTCACCGTTGTCTGCAGCATCGCGAATTGATGTCTTCCTGTCTGTGCCGGTCAGGTGAGCTGGTGGACACTAGCGGCGCTCACAGCGATGACGTCATTGCTGTGCGCGCCGCTAGTGTCCAGATCAGCTGACCGGCACAGACAGGAAGACATTGCGTGATGCTGCAGGGGGACGGCTCCACACACGGTGACGGGTGAGTACACTGATTCACTGCTCCCCGCGCTGATAATGATGCACGGGGGGCAGTGAATACAGCCGCACATGATCACTCCAGGCTGTAGTTGCCAGGGGTGATCATGTCCAGCTGTTAATTATGCGCGCGTTACCCGCCCATCACCCCGCCCACCTGTCAGTGCCGGTTTCGCTGAGAGATGATGGGCGGGAGGATGGGCGTGCATATGTAATGAGCGGGCCCACGTGGTCACGGCAGGCGCTGCTGCAGCCTGCTCGTGCCCCCGATGGCCCGCTACACCGCAGCACCCACATTCCCGGCCGCAGCCCTATAGTCAGACCATAAGACGCACCCCCCACTTTCCCCTCAACATTTAGGGGAAAAAAAGTGTGTCTTATGATCCGAAAAATACGGTAGTTTTTGCCAGAGCTGTATATATTAAAAAAATGCAATTCTGGCAGTTTGTTATATCTGTCAACGATTTATCCATAAAACCAAGAGAAAGAAAATGACAGAATTGTATGGGGGAGGTTTCTTGATTTTTTACTGTCATTTTCCCCAAAACTTTGTATGTCCCAAAATGGTGTCTATAAAATTGTCAACTCGCCATGGAAAAAACAAGCCCCGCGCTCATAAAATAGTGAAACAAATAATTTTTTTTACACAGTTCTGAAATTGTTGTAGCCACTTGAGTAGTAATAATAATAATAATAATAATAATAATAATAATAATAATATATTTGGTGTTGCTGTAATCACACTGAATCACATTTCCAGATCAATCTTACCACAAAATGAACATGGTAAAAAAAAAAGCACAAAAAAAGCTGCTAAATTTCTTTTTTTTTTTCACCATTTCACCTCAGTTGTATTTTTTTCCCATTTTTCTATATAATATAAGGTAAAATGAACAGTGTTTTTCAAAACAACAATTCATCTCACAAAAGATCAAGCTTCACATGGCCGTGTGGACAGAAAAATAGAGATATACAGGAGGAAATATTGGCCGTGTTCTGAAAGGGTTAATGGCAATTTCCAGGAATCTCTACATGTCCCTCTATAATCCTCTGCAGGTCGTGTCTCACCCCTGGGAAGACCCCCATTACTCATTACACTAAGTGTCACGCACCTTTCCCTCTGTCCACCGGAGGACGCTGATGATAATAATAATAATAAACAATATCTCTCGCTTTCTATAACAAATCTTGCAAAACACAACTCGTGACTGCAACACACAATAGAAAGTGACCGGGATCATTCCGTCACTCACTGTGATACACAAGGGCTGATTGTGACATCATCATTCTGTCACTGAGGGTTCTAAGCCATTGTGATGTCAGCGTGTGGTGTATGTGTGATATATATATATACTAGAAGGTGGCCCGATTCTAACGCATCGGGTATTCTAGAATTTACGTATTGTGTAGTTAATGTATGATTTTTGTTATATATATATATATATATATATATATATGTGTTGTGTGTAGTTACCAAGTGTTTGTGTAGGGCGCTGTAAATGTTCTGGGTGTTGTCTGGGTCTGGGTGTGGGGGTGTGTGAGAGCGGTGTTGTATGTGTGTTGCGTTGTGTGTGTTGCGTTGTTTGTGGAGCGCTGTGTGTCTGCAGCGTTCTGTGTGTGTGGTGCTGTGTGTGTTGCGCAGCATGTCGGATGGAGCACGATGGGGGTGCGCAGCATGGGGGATGAAACACGATGGGGGGTGCGCAGCATGGGGGATGGAGCACGATGGGGGGTGCGCAGCATGGGGGATGGAACACGATGGGAGGTGCGCAGCATGGGGGATGAAGCACGATAGGGGTGCGCAGCATGGGGGATGGAGCACGATGGGGGGTTGCAGCATGGGGGATGGAACACGATGGGGGGTGCACACCTCCCCCCAAAACACACACACACCACCACACGCGCACCGCACAACACACCACACACACACTGGGAACCACAAACACTGCCCTACACAGACACCCACACACACACAGACAACGCCGCACACACACACACAACACCCAACACACAAACACCGCGGCTTACACAAATATACGCACATACCGCGCAACACACACACATTGCACAAAGCATACCTACCCCCCAAAACACACACACATGCACCCCACACCCACACGCACATAAACTGCGCAACACACACAGCACCACACACACACAATGCTGCAGACACACAGCGCTCCACAAACAACGCAACACACACAACGCAACACGCAAACAACACTGCTCTCACCCCCCCTCCCCCACACCCAGACAACACCCAGAACATTTACAGCGCCCTACACAAACACTTGGCAACTACACACAACAACATCTATATATGTAACAGAAATCATACATTAACTACACAATAAATTCTAGAATACCCGATGCAGTAGAATCGGGCCACCTTCTAGTATATTTATAAAGCTCTGGCAAAAATTAAGAGACCACTGCAAAATTGTCAGTTTTTCTGATTATTCTCTTTATATTTTTCAGTAAAATGTAAATTGTTGCTTTATTCTATAAACTACTGACAACGTCTCCGAATTTCCAAGCAATACATTTTGTATTTATTTTCTGAAAATGAGAAATGGTCAAAATAACAAAACCAATGCACAATGCTTCACACCTAAAATAATGCAAATAAAACAAGTTCATAATCATTTAGATACAACAAAACTAATAATGTTTTACCTCAGGAAGAGTTCAGAAATCAATATTATGTGGAATAATCATGATTTTTAATTACAGCTTTCATGCGTCTTGGCTGCTTTCCACAAGTCTTTCCTATTGCTTTTGGGTGACCTTATGCCACTCCTGGTGCAAAAATTTAAGCAGTTCTTCTTTGTATGTTGGCTTTTGACTATCAATCTTTTTCTTGATTACTTTCCAGACAATTTCAATGGGGTTCAGGTCTGGAGATTGGGCTGGCCATGACAGGGCTTTTATATGGTGGTCCTTCATCCACACATTGATTGACCTAGCTTTATGACATGGCCCATTGTCCTTTTCAGCTTTGCCCAACAGCTGGTTGTAGAAATGGTTAGATGGAGACCTGGAGAGGCGTGCAAGCTACAGTGTCTTGCACTCACTGTGAAATTTGATGGAGGATCGGTGATGATCTGGGAAAGCTTCAGCAAGGCTGGAATTGGGCAGATTAAACTTTGCGAACGACATATGAATCAAGCCGCATACAAAGTTATCATGAAAAAAACAGTTGCTTCCTTTTGCTCAGGCAATGTTCCCCAACTCTGAGGACTGGTTTGCCCTGCAGGACAATGCACCATGCCACACAGCTAGGTCAATCAATGTGTGGATGAAGGACCACCACATCAAAACCCTGGCATGGCCAACCCAGTCTCTAGACCTGAATCCTATTGAAAACCTCTGGAATGTAATCAAGAGGAAGAAGGATAGTCACAAGCCATCAAACAAAGAAGAACTGTTTACATTTTTGCACCAGGAGTGGCATAAGGTCACCCCAAAAGCAGTGCAAAATACTGGTTGAAAGCAGCCAAGACGCGTGAACGCTGTGATTAAAAATCATGGTTATTCCACAAAATAATGATTTCTGAACTCTTCCTGAGATAAAACATTATTAGTTTTGTTGTTTCTAAATGATTATGAACTTGTTTTCTTTGCATTATTTGAGGTATGAAAGCACTGTGCATTTTTTGGTTAGTTTGACCATTTCTCATTTTCAGAAAATACATACAAAATGTATTGCTTGGAAATTCGGAGATGTTGTCAGCAATTTATAGAATAAAAGAACAATTTACATTTTACTCAAAAATATACCTATAAAGAGAAAAATCAGAAAAACTGACAATTGACTCAGTTGTATTTTTTCCCATTTTTCTATATAATATAAGGTAAAATGAACGGTGTTTTTTAAAACAACAATTCATCTCACAAAAGATCAAGCTTCACATGGCTGTGTGGACAGAAAAATAGAGATATACAGGAGGAAATATTGGCCGTGTTCTGAAAGGGTTAATGGCAATTTCCAGGAATCTCTACATGTCCCTCTATAATCCTCTGCAGGTCGTGTCTCACCCCTGGGAAGACCCTCATTACTCATTACACTAAGCGTCACGTACCTTTCCCTCTGTCCACCGGAGGACGCTGATGATAATAATAATAATAATAATAATAATAATAATAATAATAAATATCTATCGCTTTCTATAACAAATCTTGCAAAACACAACTCGTGACTGCAACACACAATAGAAAGTGACCGGGATCATTCCGTCACTCACTGTGATACACATATATTATATTATTGCATTTTCATGGTCGCAG
Organism: Anomaloglossus baeobatrachus; assembly: GCF_048569485.1. Classification (NCBI taxonomy): domain Eukaryota; kingdom Metazoa; phylum Chordata; class Amphibia; order Anura; family Aromobatidae; genus Anomaloglossus; species Anomaloglossus baeobatrachus. The sequence goes on along the minus strand of NC_134362.1, from coordinate 74,587,324 downwards.
CCTGTAGAACTATTGCATCTCAACATACTGTGCTAATAAATTGATTGTCTATGTAGTTTTTTTGGGTGCACCTGTGTGTTGCTGCATTACAATTTGACTTTCAGATGTGTCAGCCATTGTTAACTGTGAGGGTCTTTGTACCACAATATATTGTAAGTAGTGATATTTTTCTGCCCTAGTTCATTGTATTGGCACCAGCACTACCTGCATGTATACTGCATTTATAGCAATTAGGATTTTTGAATTCTAATACATCCATTTTATTTATGCTGCTGCACCTAGTGACTCTGGGGACCTGGTGGAAGCAGTAGGGGTGGAACCTGGGCTCACCAAGGTTGCCCTTGGACGTTGCACCACGTCCAAGGCAAACCAGCCTTTTTCTCCCTTATGTCTGGTGTATTCCACCACATCCCCCACATAGAGATCACGCCCAGGATGACCACTCTCTAGGTGGGACTGGACGTCCCTTCTGGAGACAAAGATCCCTTCTTTTACTCCTGCCTCTGCCGTGTGGCAGTTAAATTCTTCCACTACCCCACGGTGGAGGGGACCTCTGGCCTGGTGTCTGGCCCGCCGCAGGGACTGCTTCTCCTGCAGGTCCATGGCTTCTGCCTGCTCTTTCTCTAGGGTGGGCTTTACAAGAGGGTGCCTAGGCCTCACACGCCGCTGTCCTCTGTGGGCTGGACTCCGCATCACCATCACCTGGTCATCAGCAGGTAACCAGGTCACATCAAAGTAAGGAGGTGCTCCGGCACAAAACGTCCATGCAGACAGAAATTGTTAGAGAAAAAATCTTTAATTCCTTTAATTTCCTATGATTGACGTGTTTCAGACGCTGGGTCTTTAGTCATGATTATGACTAAAGACCCAGCGTCTGAAACGCATCAATCATAGGAAATTTTATCCTCACCATGTTTTTTATCTATTAGGAATTAAAGATGTTTTTTTAATCTCTAACAATTTCTGTCTGCATGGACGTTTTGTGCCGGAGCACCTCCTTACTTTGATTGTCTACAGCCTCCCTTGTTCTACTGAGCACTGTCCAGGAGCTTTCATCCAGCTGAAATTACAACAAACTGGTGAGCTGAAAACCCTTTTTTTTTCTCCCAACCAGGTCACATACATGCTTGGATTGTATGCAACCACTTCTTCCTCCCTGGCAGGGGGTGCTGTAGCCTCCTCCGGTCGTGGGGGACAGCAGCGCGACCTCATGGCGTCCCTCTCTCGCAGAGGGTGCTGCGACCTCCTCCGTTCGGTAAGGGAACAGCTTTGATGACGGCTGGACCACTTCTCCCTCCCTGGCGGAGGGTGCTATGACCTATTCCGGTCTTTGGGGAATGAGCAGCGAGACCTCTTTGCCTCCCTTTCTCCCAAAAGGTGCTGCAACCTCCTCCGGTGGGGCAAGGAGCAGCTCTGGGGACAAGCTTTCATCAGCCTGGCAGGACGGTGAGTCCCTCTCCAGCGGAGAGGGTGGTATAACCACTTCTCGTCTGGACGGTGGCTTAGGGATCAGATATCTCTCCACCATGTGTGCTGGGAACCGTGCACTTAGGTCTCCCTTTAACTGCAAGAGCACTAGGTCCGCTTCAGATTGGGGCGCGGGACCCGGTTTCTCAGTCAGCGACTGGGGCGCTGTGACCACCTCTGGTCGGGCAACTGGGACAGGAGGCGTTGCGGCCTGGTCTAGTCTGGCCGGGACAGGAGGCGTTGCGGCCTGGTCTGGTCTGGCTGGGACAGGAGGCATTGCGGTATGGTCTGGTCTGGCTGGGACAGGAGGCGCTGCGGCCTGGTTTGGTCTGGTCTGGCCGGGGGCGTCGCACCGGACGTCGCACAGGACGTCGCATCAGGCATCGCACCAGACGTCGCTTCGGGCAACGCACAGGACATCGCCTCAGGCATCGCAACTGGCATACCAGGTGTAACAGGGGCAGTATGGGACTCACCCCAAGGGTTGAGCCGGAGATCTCCTGCATCAGGGTCGCCATCGCTGATGACGACTCCAGTCGAGCCTGGGCGTCACCTCCAGGTGGGCCTCGCTGCACCAACAACCGCAGGTTTCTGATTGCCACGATCATCTCCTTCCAAGCGGCTATCTCTTGCCTGCTCCGCTCTACCATACCGTCGTCAATTCTTCCTACTTCTTCCTCTAACTCCTCTGCGGTCATGGGCCTGGTCCAACCCGGTTCTCCCTGGTCATCTCTTGCAGGCACCATCTTCTCTCTGTCGCTGCTCACCAGGTTCTGGTCACACCTCAGTCTAAGTTTAGTTTCTGGTTGTTCTCCTCCCTTTGAACTGGGACGTCCCCGCAGTCCGAGGACAGATCCACCCCCATCTTTTCTGGTCACTCTGTCAGAGCGTTCTTCCCATGCTGGGGCAGTCACTCCTCTTAGTGGGCGGTTACTTTTCTTTTGCGCGGGCTGCAGCTTTCAACTTTGCGTGCTTTTAACAGCAGCAAAATGGCGGCGGTTCAAATTTTTCGATCGGATCGCTGAGGTGCACTGTCACCTGTCTGAACAGGTCTAGTCCTTATCCTGTTCGTGACGCCAGAAAATTTGTCGCCCACCTGTAGCGGTCGCCTCAGGGACGTCACTCCACCTTCTGGGACGCCACAGGGGCTCCACTTGATTACCACTGGCAACAGGTATGTCAGGTTTATTTACATGGGAGTCGTGACGCCACTCACGGTTTGCGGTCAGGGTTATGGGTGGCCTCCATTGCAGATTTAACGAGCGTCTGGGGCTGATGGGGTCTGCAGTCGGGTGGTATGGCCTCCCGTGAGTGAGGCTGGCCCCAGGGGTTCGGGTATGTAGAACAACAGGTCGCAGAATAACTCGGTTGCAGTCCAGAGGGTCTTTCAACTTGTTTACTCACTTTTGGATGTTTTGTTGTGAGAAGCCCGGGCGATGCTGAGATTCAACCAGGTGGAACCAGGAACTCCTTCAGGCCGTTCTGAGGGTAACTATTAACTCGCCTTCCTTGTACTTCTTGTTTCGGATAACCCCTGACTTGAAGTACCGTGGGATCTATCCAGGGAAGTCGCTACTGCCTTTTCTCCCCTTTTTAGACCATTTGCCGGCAGAGTGGACCAGGTGAGATGGCTTCTCGCTTCGTCTCCTTATGGGTCCCCCTGTTGCTGCTGAGGTTTGGACTCTAGATGGTTGGCGAGGGACCTCCAGTCCCCTCACCGACAGGTTCAGCAGATCACTAAATGGACGTCTGCTCTAGGGACCTGTTCCCTGTGCGTGCTTAGTCACCAGCAGTCCCCGTACTCGACTGCCTCTCTTCAGGTGTCTTTCTGACTGACTTTCTGGTCACTGTTCTCCCCCACTAACAGCTACCACACGTGCAGGGTCTGCCTAGCGTGTGTGCACGTCTGCTTTTCTTAGCCACTGCTGCTCACTGCTCCCAGACTGGCTCGCTCCTCCTACTTTCCATACAGCCACTGCAACTTAGCTTCCGGCCCCTCCCCTCAACCCCTTGACAAGAATTGTAGGCCAGCCCCACCCAGGGACTGCCCAAGGGTCCCATCTAATAGTATGGGAGACCTGGTTGCTATGTGTCTGTGCGTACACACCCCTTTCTGGCCTTTGGAATTACCTGGAAGCACTGGGTGCAGTACTCAGTGGTGTCTGACCAGGTCAGGGGCGCCATATATATATATATATATATATATATATATACATACATACAGTCATATCAAAAAGTTTGGGCACCCCTATTAATGTTAACCTTTTTTCTTTATAACAATTTGGGTTTTTGCAACAGCTATTTCAGTGTCATATATCTAATAACTGATGGACTGAGTAATATTTCTGGATTGAAATGAGGTTTATTGTACTAACAGAAAATGTGCAATCCGCATTTAAACAAAATTTGACCAGTGCAAAAGTATGGGCACCTCAACATAAAAGTGACATTAATATTTTGTAGATCCTCCTTTTGCGAAAATAACAGCCTCTAGTCACTTCCTGTAGCTTTTAATGAGTTCCTGGATCCTGGATGAAGGTATATTTGACCATTCCTGTTTACAAAACAATTCCAGTTCAGTTAAGTTTGATGGTCGCCGAGCATGGACAGCACGCTTCAAATCATCCCACAGATTTTCAATGATATTGAGGTCTGGGAACTGGGATGGCCATTCCAGAACATTGTAATTGTTCCTCTGTATGAATGCCTGAGTAGATTTGGAGCGGTGTTTTGGATAATTGTCTTTGCTGAAATATCCATCCCCTGCGTAACCTCAACTTCGTCACTGATTCTTGCACATTATTGTCAAGAATCTGCTGATACTGAATTGAATCCATGCGACCCTCAACTTTAACAAGATTCCCGCTGCCGGCATTGGCCACACAGCCCCAAAGCATAATGCTTACCAAATTTTACTGTGGATAGCAAGTGCTTTTCTTGGAATGCTGTGTTTTTTGCCTCCATACATAATGCCTTTTTGTATGACCAAACAACTCAATCTTTGTTTCATCAGTCCACAGGACCTTCTTCCAAAATGTAACTGGCTTGTCCAAATGTGCTTTTGCATACCTCAGGCGACTCTGTTTGTGGCGTGCTTGCAGAAACTGCTTCTTTTGCATCACTCTCCCATACAGCTTCTCCTTGTGCAACGTGTGCTGTATTGTTGACCGATGCACATTGACACCATCTGCAGCAAGATGAAGCTGCAGGTCTTTGGAGGTGGTCTGTGGATTGTCCTTGACTGTTCTCATCATTCTTCTTCTCTGCCTTTCTGATATTTTTCTTGGCCTGCCACTTCTGGGCTTAACAAGAACTGTACCTGTGTTCTTCCATTTCGTTACTATGTTCCTCACAGTGGAAACTGACAGTTTAAATCTCTGAGACAACTTTTTGTATCCTTCCCCTGTACAACTATGTTGAATAATCTTTGTTTTCAGATCATTTGAGAGTTGTTTTGAGGAGCCCATGATGCTACTCTTCATAGGAGATTCAAATAGGAGAACTACTTGCAAGTGGCCACCTTAAATACCTTTTCTCATGATTGGATACACCTGCCTATGAAGTTCAAAGCTCAATGAGGTTACAAAACCGATTTAGTGCTTTAGTAAGTCAGTAAAAAGTAGTTAGGAGTGTTCAAATCAAGAAATTGATGAGGGTGCCCATACTTTTGCACCGGTCAAAATTTTGTTTAAATGCGGATTGCACATTTTCTGTTAGTACAATAAACCTCATTTCAATCCAGAAATATTACTCAGTCCATCAGTTATTAGATATATGAAACTGAAACAGCTGTTGCAAAAACCCAAATTGTTATAAAGAAAAAAGGTTAACATTAATAGGGGTGCCCAAACTTTTTCATATGACTGTATATGTGCATATATATATATATATATGTATATATATATATATATATATATATATGTATATATATATATATATATTGTGAGACTGTGACCGGGATTATCTATGACGGCCGGTACGTCTCGCCCCGGTTGTGCTCACTCCATGATAGAAAGTAACTCCACTCCGGGGTTAAGGCTGTTTCCCTACAGGGTTAAAAGGAAACAGGAAGATGGGCGTGGGAGCTTAGTGTGTGAGGGAGTGAACACAACTCCCTGAGTTTTCTGCCGGAGAGGCCCATGTGTACTGTTGTGGACTGTTGTTTGACTATTAAACCGGATGCTGTGAACCTTGATGCCTGGATCCCGTGTCTTCTGCTGCGCAGCCGACCACGCTACCTCACATATGGTGGAGAATGCGGGCATGCCAGCCCGGTGAGGTGTAGCTTCCATTTCTGGTGACCCGGTAGCACATGTCCTGGATTCAAGCGGCTATACCACAGCCCAAACCCGGCGACGTTATGGAGGACATACTAAAGCAGCTGATTCAGGCCAATGCACGTCAGGAGCAAAGGCACCAAGAACAGATGGTCCTCCTGGCCAAGTCGATCCGACGCCATAGACTATGCAACCCTGAAAGCCGAAATACTTGCTCGATTGGGGGTGAATACCTATGTACGGGCTCAGCGGGTAAATCAGTGGTTCTATGAGGAAGCCAAACCCGTACGCTCACAGGCCTATGACTTGTTGCATCTCGTAAAAAAGTGGTTGCAGCCTGACACTCTGAGCCCGGCGCAAATGGTGGAAAGGGTAGTTGTTGATCGTTTTGTGCGCACCTTACCCGTCACTATTCAACGGTGGGTAGGACAGGGCGACCCAAGTACCCTGGATCAATTAGTGGGCCTGGTAGAGCGGCATGTGGCTACGCAGGACTTGATACGGGACACTGAGACTTTGCGTACCGCCCGTCGGTCCGGCCCCTCCAAGCATAGGGTCAAGGACCCACCGCTGACACCGGTGCGGGAGTCCGCTACCGTCCCGTCTGAGGCCGTACCCTCCGTCCCTGAGGTCCGGAAGGTTATGTACCCCAAACGACAACTCGTCAAGGGGGTTTCCTTCCCTACTAGATGTTGGCGGTGCCAGCGGGTGGGACATATGGAAGCCCAGTGTCCACTCACCACGGAGCCCATGGATTGTGGGGTTACCCGGCGGGGTTCAATGTATGCTCAGGTGGTGTGTACCGCTGACCTGGTCTCCCCAGAGACTGAGCCCCACTTGTGCCAAATACAGGTGAATGGATGTCCGGTTACCGGCTTGTTGGATTCCGGAAGCTTAGTGACCCTTGTGCGATCTACCCTAAGGGCTAAAGTAAAGGCCACAGGACGTACCGTGGGGGTGGTTTGCATACATGGGGACCGCCGAGACTATCCCACGGGGATTGTCACCATCACAGCACCTTGCGGTCAGGTGCAACATGAGGTGGGACTTATTAACTCTCTTCCCTATGACGTGATCCTAGGAAGGGATCTGCCCTATTTTTGGACTTTATGGAAGGGACCTCCTAAGTCCCCTCAGATGTTGGTCAGTCCGGGACCTGAGCCCTACAATCCTGAATCCGGGACGCCTGCCGTAGGGGTCCCCATGATAGGGACAGAGTGTGAACCCGATAGGTCGCCCCTAGAGGTATTGGCAGGAGAGGCTGAGACGGTCGAGCCCATCCCGGAGTTGGAGGCATCCCCGGATACGTTTGGGACAGCCCAACTCCAGGACCCTACATTAATACATGCCCGGAATCGGGTGATAGTAATTGACGGGGTGGCACAGCTGCCCGGTGCCCAGATAAGGTACCCCCATTTTGCTCTTAAGCAGGATTTACTCTACCGGGTAGATGAAATACGGGGCGTGGGGGTAGAGCAGTTGGTGGTGCCCCAGCCGTATCGCCGGCGGGTCCTCGACTTGGCTCATAAACACCTGATGAGTGGCCACCTAGGGGTCAAGAAAACGCAGGAGCGAATATTGCAAAGGTTCTATTGGCCCGGGGTCTTTGGGGAGGTAAAACGGTTCTGCGAAACCTGCCCGGAGTGTCAGCTTACCGCACCCCTGACCCACTTTCGCAGTCCGTTGGTACCGTTACCCATTATAGAAGTCCCTTTTGAACGGATAGGGATGGATCTGGTGGGGCCCCTCGTAAAGTCTGCTCGAGGGCACCAACACATCCTAGTGATCATTGACTATGCCACCCAGTATCCAGAGGCGATACCCCTCAGACATACTGCGGCGAAGCTTATAGCTGGGGAGTTGTTTGCTGTGTTCTGCCGGGTGGGGTTGCCCAAGGAGATCCTTACGGATCAGGGGACCCCATTCATGTCTAAAGTGACCAAAGAACTATGCCGGCTACTCCAGATCAAGCAGTTGCGTACGTCTGTGTATCATCCTCAGACGGATGGGTTAGTAGAACGATTCAATAAAACCCTGAAAACCATGCTAAAAAGGGTGATCTCCAAAGACGGGAAAGACTGGGATATGATGCTTCCCTATTTGATGTTTGCCATCCGAGAGGTGCCACAGGCATCCACGGGGTTTTCGCCTTTTGAATTGTTATACGGGCGACATCCCCGGGGATTGTTGGACCTGGCAAAGGAAACATGGGAGCAAGAGCCCACCCCCCATAAAAGTGTGATTGAACACATTTTAGGAATGCAGAACCGCATAAGCGCGGTCATGCCAATTGTGAAGGAGCATTTACAGGAGGCTCAGGCCGCGCAAAGCGGCCGCTACAATAGACGAGCCACCGTGCGGACCTTTAAACCCGGGGATCGGGTGTTGGTATTGATCCCCACGGCGGAGAGTAAATTCCTGGCTCAGTGGCAAGGCCCCTACGAGATAAAGGAAAGAGTCGGGGTGGTCAACTATAAAGTATTGCAGCCCGGTAGGCGGAAACCTGAACAAATATACCATGTCAACCTATTAAAACCGTGGCAGGAACGAGAAAGCCTGATGGTTGATTTTTCCCCATCTCCCTCCTCTTCGGGTCGTTCAAACCCGGCTCCAGCAACCTCCGGAGAGGACGAACCGGAAGTAAGGATTGGAGAAGCCCTCACCAAGCAACAGAGGCGAGAGGCCAGACGGCTGGTTCAGCAGAACCCCGATGTCTTCTCCGAGTTGCCGGGTAGGACCAGTCTGATACGACATGACATTGTCACCGAGCCCCACCTGAAGGTACGCCTGAAGTCATACCGCGTGCCGGAGGCTCGAAGACAAGCCATATCAGAGGAAGTGAAGACAATGCTACGCCTGGGGGTCATCGAAAAATCCCGGAGTGAATGGGCTAGTTCCATTGTCCTAATACCAAAACCCGATGGCTCCTTAAGATTCTGCAATGACTTTAGGAGATTGAACGAAATATCCAAGTTCGATCTCTACCCCATGCCCCGGGTGGATGAGCTGATTGATAGGCTGGGACAGGCGCGATATTTCACCACGCTCGACCTGACCAAGGGGTACTGGCAGGTGCCATTGACGGAGTCCGCCAAGGAGAAAACCGCCTTTGTTACGCCGGAGGGTCTCTTCCACTATGTTGTCTTGCCTTTTGGGTTACATGGCGCTCCGGCCACGTTCCAGAGGTTGATGGACTTGGTGCTGGAACCCCACCAGGCGTCTGCATCAGCGTACCTTGATGACATCATCATTTACAGCTCCGAGTGGCAGACCCACTTGGAACAGGTACAAGCGGTGGTCGACGCGCTTCGAACAGCCGGATTGACAGCCAATCCCAAGAAATGTGCGTTGGGACTCACGGAAGCCCGCTACTTGGGTTACGTGATAGGCCAAGGAGTGATTAAGCCCCAAATTAACAAGGTTGAGGCGATCCAAAAGTGGCCTAGACCCCTGACCACGAAGCAGGTTAGGGCCTTCCTGGGTATCGTGGGGTACTACAGGAGGTTTGTAAAAGATTTTGCGGGTCTATCGGCCCCCTTGACGGACCTTCTCAAAGGCAAGAAGTCTGTCACGGTGCGCTGGACTTCGCAGGCCGAGGACTCCTTCCGGGCCCTAAAAGGGGTCCTGTGCGGACAGCCCGTTCTTGTAAACCCTGATTTCCGGAAGGAGTTCATAGTACAGACTGACGCCTCGGAGGTCGGCCTGGGGGCAGTGCTGTCTCAGGTGGTTCAGGGGGAGGAACACCCCGTCACCTTCCTAAGTAGGAAGCTCACCCCTCCCGAGCGGAATTATAGCGTAGTGGAGAAGGAGTGCCTGGCGATCAAGTGGGCCTTGGAGTCCCTACGCTATTACCTGCTGGGACGGCAGTTTCGCTTGGTGACGGATCACTCTCCACTGGTCTGGATGAGGTCCGCCAAGGAACGGAATGCCCGGGTTACCCGGTGGTTCCTTTCTCTGCAGAACTTCCGGTTTACGGTTGAACACCGGGCCGGTAGGTTGCAGGGCAACGCCGATGCCTTGTCCCGCGGCCCGTGTTTGCTGGCAGGAGTTCAACCCCGCTCGCTTGAACTGAGGGGGGGGGGTATGTGAGACTGTGACCGGGATTATCTATGACGGCCGGTACGTCTCGCCCCGGTTGTGCTCACTCCATGATAGAAAGTAACTCCACTCCGGGGTTAAGGCTGTTTCCCTACAGGGTTAAAGGGAAACAGGAAGATGGGCGTGGGAGCTTAGTGTGTGAGGGAGTGAACACAACTCCCTGAGTTTTCTGCCGGAGAGGCCCATGTGTACTGTTGTGGACTGTTGTTTGACTATTAAACAGGATGCTGTGAACCTTGATGCCTGGATCCCGTGTCTTCTGCTGCGCAGCCGACCACGCTACCTCACAATATATATATATATATATATATATATATATATATAAAAGAAAGGTCAAAGATCCTCTTTCGAGCCATCAATGCAGATGTGGGAATTCCGGGCGATATAGCCGGGTGAGCGAGCGTTCTGTTTGCACTTAAATTTGGTGCATCCATTCTAGTGCGCTGTTAAAGGACGGGTGTACAAAATCCCGATCTTGAATAATCTGAGCCGTTTTCTAGGCACTTTTCTAAACCGTCTAGTAAAGTTTAAAAAAATGTCTAAAACTTGTGAGAAATAAGACGTGTACACCAGTTTTCTTACATAAGTTGAGCCGGAACTCTTTCACTATTATCTTAAGCCGCTTTACACGCTGCGACATCGCTCAAGCGATCTCGTTGGGGTCACGGAATTTTTGACACACATCCAGCCGCTTTAGCGATGTTGTTGCGTGTGACACCTATGAGCGATTTTGAATCGTCGCAAAAACGTTCAAAATCGCTCATCGGTGACATGCCCCCCTATTCTCGATTATCGCTGCTCCTGCGGCAGCACGCATCGCTATGTGTGACACTGCAGGAATGAGGAACCTCACCTTACCTGCGTCCACCCGCAATAAGGAAGGAAGGAGGTGGGCGGGATGTTATGTCCCGCTCATCTCCGCCCCTCCGCTTCTATTGGCCGGCCGCTTAGTGACGTCGCTGTGACACCGAACGAACCGCCCCTTAGAAAGGAGGCGGTTCGCCGGTCACAGCGACGTCAGTAGGGAGGTAAGTAGTGTGACGGGACTGAGCGATGTTGTGCGCCACGGGCAGCGATTTGCCCGTGTCGCACAACCGATGGGGGCGGGTACGCACGCTAGCGATATCGGTACCGATATCGCAGCGTGTAAAGCGTGTTTTTGGCTCCTTTAACGACCGTATGAAGGACGTGTACCGCAGAGTTAGGGCTCATTCAGACATGTTTTTTTTAATATACGGGAAATAAAGAGTATTTTTTGTCAGTGTGCTCGATCCAATTTTCATCCATTTTTGTATTGTATGGCCATTTTTGCCGTCAGTGTTGCCTATATCTTGGTGGTATCCAAATGCTAGCTGTCTTTTTTATGGACCTCCTACAATTGAGTGGTCACATTCGATCCACAAGTCAGATCAAGAGCAGACCTGTAATCGATTTTTGTTGTTCAGTGCAAGTATAAAAACGGACACGTGAGCAGGTCCATAAACGATAATGGATCCATGTTGATTCCATGAAAAACATGAATTGAACAAATACGTAAACACGAATGTCGGAATATTTTATACTTATTCTCTCCTTTAAACAATGGTAATAAGGAGAATATCTTCATGGTACAATGTCCGAAAGAACATGGCACAACGTTGTGTTTAACTTCTATGAAATCTGAAGTATACTAAGATATTGTAGGACCATTTTGGGAGTCTTTGAACTACTCAGTGGTTGTACCCAGACATTTAATATGTCAATCTGAAAAGTCTATAAAATCCAAGAGCCCATAAGAAATAATACGCAAATGTAAGTCAATATTTTAATTGTCAATGTTTAAACAAAATTGGATATCTATTTATTAAAGTTGCTAATAAAGGGAATCTGTCATCACGTTTTTGCTATGTAATCTGAGAGCAGCATGATGTAGGGGCAGAGAACCTGATTATAGGGATGAGTCACTTATGAGACTTCTGAATGCAGTTTTGATAGAATCCCAGTTTTCTCTGCCCCAGTTGTAGCAGTGCTATGAATGATGAGCTGTGTATAACTACACCCACACCTCTGATTGGCATGTTCCTGCGTACACTGTACATTTGTTAGCAAGCTGCCAATCAGTGGTGGGGGTAAGGTTACACATTTTAACTGGACTGGCTGCCACAAGACACCTAGTCCTACAGTAATAATCGCTTGCTGATAAAAACACGGATTGTATTTAAAGTACAGCAAGCTTCTGAGCAAGTGACACATCCCTGGAATAAAACTCTCTGCACCTACCGTATTTTTCGAACTATAAGATGCACTTTTTTCCCCAAAATTTTGTGGGGTGTCTTATAGTCCGATGGCTGCGGTGCAGTGGTGGTGTAGCGGGTGAAGGCGGGTGCAGTGATAGTGGAACGGGTCATCGGCGGCACGACCAGGCTGTAGCAGGGCTACACTGACCACGTGGGCCCACTCATTTCATATGCACACCCATCATCCCGCCCATCATCTCTCAGCCCTGAAGCCGGCGCTGAAAGATGGGCGGGATGATGGGCGGGGGGTGCACATACTAAAGAGCCGGCCCGCGTGATCACCCCTGGCAACTACAGCCTGGAGTGATCATGTGTGGCTGTATTTACTGCCCCCGTGCACCATCATCAGCGCAGGGGGCAGTGAATAAGTACGGGATACTCACCACCATTCACCATTCCCTGCAGCATCACGATGTCCTCCTGTCTGCCGGCTCGCTGATGTGTGTGGAGAGTGGTGTGGTACCCCCACAACAATGTCAGCAGCAGATCTTTGCCCCCATAACAGTGTGTCATGATCACATTTTTTGCTTAAAATTTTATTTTCCTATTTTCCTTCTCTAAAACCAGGGGGCGTCTTATGGTCCGGTGCGTCTTATAGTCCGAAAAATACGGTACGTTATGCTGTTCTCAGATTAGATAGCAAAAACCTGCAGATAGATTCCTTTTAAGTGCTCTTCCAATCTTACTCTTTCATGGCTGAGATGGGAATAACTCTGTCCAGGCTCTGAGGATATGGAAACAGACAACATCTTGGTCTATAACCAACATCATTTGTTTGCTCACATCAATCTGCTATGTTATTATTAGGTAATTTCTGATGACAGTGAAGCTATAATTGTTTCTTTAGTAAAAAAAAAATAAAAACTATAAATGTAACAGATTTTTTACAATGATGTTCCTTGCACCTTTTGAATGTTAAAGGCTTAAAGGGTTATTCCCAGATACTGACCCAATATGTAGTAGGCATAATAAAATTAGCAAATACCTCCAATTAGAAGTGCAGTATAATTCTCCTGATTAGTCGTGTTTCTTACCTCATGTGCAGGGCATTGCAGATTAGGTATCCATGGTTATGACGACTCATATGTTGACAGTTAGTTGCTCATGGTCATAACCATGGATACTCAAGCAGCAATGCCCTACACATGAGGTAAGAGACATTTGTATATCAGGAGAACTATACTATGTTTCTATTTGGAGGTATTTGCTAATCTTATTATTACACCTACTACATATTTGGACAGCATCTTCGAGATGGGAATAACCCTTTAAAGGCTTTCATAGGAAGTCAATACTGATGAAATGATTACATGGCATATGACTGGCAGGAGAACGTTTTCTGCCTAATGGAATCACAGCCTGAATCTACATTTTATGCATCTACTACTTTTTTGTCTTTATTATTCAGTCAATATTCATTTTTTTTATTAACCACTCTTGTCCTCTTGCTGACACGGCTCCCCAGCCTCCATGATTACTTCCATAAGTTGTGTAAAGTCTCCCTCGGTTAGACTTATGCCAGAATCTTTTGGAGAAGGAAACTGAGATGCATTCTGTTCTTTAGTTCCTCCTTCATAGTTTACATCTGGCTGCCCATGAGAGATTTTGGAAGTTGCCCTTTGCAAATTTGGGGAGTTCATAGGAGAGAATGAAAAAATAGGATGTGACGCCTTGTGCCCTGGGGTATGCAAAGCATCAGGTGAAGCCAGAGACTGGGTTTCTTGCAGTAATGCAGATAAGCGGTGGGCTCGGAGTAATCTTCTAGGCATCTGTATAGGACTCTGCACAGGTTGGTCAGTTGTTCTCAATGAGGGACTTCTTTCCAGACTATTGATAATGGCCTCCTCCTGTTCCTCCATACTTCCCGGTGGCCACACAAAGCACTCCTTAGATCCAGGAGATACGCTGGTTGTCTCATCTGAAGTTTCATTAGATGTCCCTATCTTCTTGCTTCTTTGTGTTTGACAAAGGTTAGGAGTTCCATGAGCGGGAAATCGTGGACAGTATGCTGGACCTCCATTAAGTGGTGTCTGAGGAGCACTATAAAATCCTGGTCTTTCATAAAAAGGGGTAGACATGAATACATTTAGATCACGGAGGGCCTCTCCACCCCTGTTTCCCATGTCTCGGTGTGTAAAATGTGGGAGTGCTGGTGGTATCCCGCTCCTTCTCATTAACAAGCTCAGTCGTGAGTTAGAACGAGGTGGACTTGGAGAATGGACTCCCAGTAGACGCCCAAGTGGTCCAATCAATGGGGTAGAGTGATTGGCCTCTTCATTCTCATTTATCTGTTCAAGAGGAGGAAACTCCAAATCTTCCTTTTGCAAACTGGAAGATAAAAATAAAACAATAACTTGACCTGTAAAATACTGGAATTCATCATATAGCTTGATAATTGTATGGTTGCATTCTGCAATGCTACCTATCACTGCAGGTAACCTGACCTCAGGTGAACTCATTGAACTGAGTGACCTCAGGTGAGGTTACTTGCGATCACAGGTGGAGGACTGTGTAAACCCTCTAGCTGTGACCACAAATAACAGGAGTGACATCACCGCTCATCGCGTGGCTCAATCTCTGCCTGAAGCTCACAGTCGGCAGTCATGTTCTATGACCACGCTCTGTCATTTCAGATGTAGCAGAGCTGGAATCGTCCTGAGACCTCGTGTGGATTACGTCGGACATGGGTGTTTTGGGGGTTAATAGAGGGGTGAAAGAGGGTGTTTTTTTATTTTTTTTTATTTCACATAAAAGATTTTTTTGGTGTTTGGGTTTATTTTTTTTCCACTTACAGATTAATAATTGGGAGGGTTTCATAGACGCTTCCAACTACTAATCTAGGGGTTAGTGACAGCTGTAGGCTGCCATTAACCCTTTATTACCCCGATTGCCACCGCACCAAGGGAATTGGAAAGAGCCAAGTAAAGTTCCGGGACTTTCACACCTAATGGATGTGTGACGCCCTGGGCAAGCCAGGGGTCACAGGTAATGACATCACCACACCCTACACCCCGGTTAGGTACATCTGAGCTAGACCTGAAATCCTTGTTGCCTTCCTCCAGGGGCTGATGTCCACACCAGGGGTGGAGCCAGGCGGTTGGTCTCCACCCACCAAGGAGTTCACAGTCCTGGAGGCGGAAAAAACAGGCAGTTTAGTTTTGGAGAGGAGAGAGAGTAGTTGTGAGGTGAAAGTGGAAAAAGAAGGAAAAATGACAGCTAAAAGCCTGAAGTTGGTCCGGGTGTGTGCCCCGGATCGAGACAGCAAGGTTAGCAGACGGCGGTGACCATCTGCAGTGGAGGCTGATCGGAGTTGCCGTAAGGACCGCGGACGGGTGGTGGCCCGGCGGTACCGGACCGGTACACAAGGAGAAGCCAGCACCAGTGGCAGGGGCCTTTCGGATCCCGGCAAGGCTAGGAGTCGCCGTGAATTTGCCAAATCCATCAGTGAAGGGGACCTCCTGGGTCTCCAAACAACTAAGTCCCGATTAAAGGCAACAGTCCAACCGTATGAGAGAGACACCGCCACCGCCAAGGCACCAGTTTCTCAGGGCCAGCGCCTGCGGGCAAAGAGGGGCTCCTCCGGTCCATATCCAAGTCAGGGAGCGGGTTACCGGTGGGAATCCATCGCTACCAACAGTGAACTTAGGTGCAGGAAAAGAGACAGTCACCGTTAACTACCGGGGAAAAGCAACAGCAGCCGTCCGTGGGAACCGTCTTTCCAGCCGTGTGTTTTACCGAGAACTGTGTCATCGTCTCAGGCTGAGTGAGTACCACCGTGCCGTGAGGCACAGCGCTGCCCCCCCGCGACCCTGCACCTCCCCAAGCCCTGCACCGGCCCTGCCATCCCAAAATCCTCCACCTCATCCCAGGGCCCCGAGACAACCATCCCCTACCCACGGAGGGAAGAACTAACAACTTTGCTGCTCCCTGTCACCGCTCCCGGGATCCCCATACAGAGCAGCGGTGGTGCTATCAAAAATCACCACAACTGTGGGTGGCGTCACGGACAATAAACAATCCCAAAAACCAATCCCCTTTCACTCACGGGCGAGGAGCGCCGCTCGAGTCCCCGGGATCCGGCCCATCGTTAGAGCCACCGAGCAGCAGCAAGCCGCAGCAGCGGCGGCCGGACCCGAGCAGTGGGAGAGCGCGGCGTCCCCTCCTCTGCCCGCGACAGATGCAACAATACTGGACGGCTGCTGGCTGCTATTTTTAGGCTGGGGGGTCCAATAATCATGGGCCTTCCAAACCTGAGTATACCAGGTCCCAGCTGTCGGGTATTATCATGGCTGGGTATCAAAATTGGGAAGACCGCACGTAAGAAATTGGGAAAAGCAGTGAATTTGTATGGAAGATAATGAGCAGCTCCAGAAGTAGCATTAGAGCCACATGGAGACTCGGTAAGTATAACACGCCTGCTCTAATTTCCCTATCCTTTCTACCACCATTTTAAATTGTCGAATTCTGGTCCCCATAGACTTATATGGGGACCAGCGTCCGGCCAGATATCCACGATCAATTCCGGGATCATTAGTTATTAGGTAATAAAGTGACACTGATCACAATTGAAACAAATTGGCCTGGTCAGGAAGGTGAAAACAGGTTTCAGGGCAAAGGAGTTAACTAAATTTAGGTTTTTAATTCTTGTGGAGCTATATCCTATATCTTGTGGAGCTATATACCTTATATCGAAAGCAGAACCCATGAATGATGGCCTTCGAGTTTCCACTGTAGACGCAGTGTACGGAGGCTGAGCATCTGAATCATTCCAATATATATCTTTTTCCAGTGGAGGAACATTTTGGTGCATTTCATCAACTGCTAGAAGAGACACCTGATTGGGGAGAGCATTGTATTATCAAGATATTGTCATGACTGGATTAGTAAATTATGGGTCTACTATAAAATCTGATAGGTTACAGGGTATATACTCTTTGCATTTCTACCAAAAATTGAAAAGATATCCTTCCTTTGCCATAGGGTACAACACGTTTGCCTCATCTACTTATTGAATACTATTTTGTATAAAACTTTAAAGGGAATCTGTCAGGAGGATCAACCCTCTTAAGCCGTTTATATGGGCATGTAGGTCATAGGAAGCTGAAAAACTAATACCTTGTGATCTGCAATCTGATGTCTTATTACAGAGAAATCCACGTTCTTCTTAATATGTTAATTAATTGTTACGATCTATGGGTCGGACATACTGTAGATCTCCCTGAGAATCTGCCTCCAGAGCTTATTGTAACATTACTAGTGTGAGACATGTAGTGACTGACAGTCTTCTCTCTTGATCTACATGTCTCACACTGGTAGCTCCCCTTTTCAGGTAAATTAATCTCTGGAGGCAGATTCTCTGTGCGGCCAATAGATCTTAACGACTAATTTACATATTAAGAAAAAGGGGGATTTCTCTGGAATAAAATAACAGATCACAGATTTCCATCAAGGTATATTTTTATTCAGCTTTCTATGACCTACATGCCTTCATAGACAGCTTTGGAGGGTTGATCCTACTGACATTTACCTTTAACGCAGTGTTCCTATGCATTGTATGTAAATATGTGTGAGTGCTCAGAGTACATTTTATGTTTTCGGTCCACTGATTTTTTACAATAGACTCATCTTAGCTATTGTTCCATTTTTACCTGGAAATTTCTATCAATTAACCAGTTGGTCTCAAAGTCATCATCATCTTGTCCAAAAGGATTTATTAACTGCTCAGCCACCTGGAGGATATACAAGGCTGATTATAGTCATTTAATACATTAATAAAAGTGAAATGCATTAAGGTAATTTTTTGTTTGTTGCATACAGTGCAGAGTGCAAAAGACTTACCTTTAACCATCCAGCATAGAAAAAGAATTGTAAAAGGGTAAACACTGGGACATAGAGGTCTAGGTCATGGCCAGGGTAGCCCCTCTGTGGATCCAGGAACTGACGGCCAATGAGGCAAGCCAGAAAAAAACTGTATACAGCCACTGTGACCACCTGAGGAGAAGAGAGAAAAAATTAACATTAAATGAATATGTAGGAAAATGAAAGGGTATCTGTCATATAATCTGAGAGCATCATAATGTAGTCACAGAGACCCTGATTCCAGTTATGTGTCTCTTACTAGGCTGCATGGTGTAGTTCTGCTAAAATCACTTTTAGCAGCTCGAGATTATCACTAGAGGACTAGTAAACCTGCTGTCATGAAGTCCTCCATATTCATGAGCTCTGTATAACTCTGCCCCAACCACTGATTGGAAGATTTCTACCTATACACAGTGTACTCGGAAAGCTGTTGTGCCGCCCCCGTGCCAGCAGCCGGTGCTGCTCGGATCCGTATCTATGGTGCGGCTCGAGGGCTTCTCCGGACCCAGGGGTCGCGTGGACACTCCGAATAAAAGGGGGACGTATTTATACGGGATTGGTTGTAGAATGTCCGTGACGCCACCCGTTGGACGCGGTGATGATAGATGGCACCGCCGCTGACGGTATATGGGGTACCCGGGGCTGATGGATCGGGGCAGCAAGGTAGTATCCCCTCCACAGGTAGGAGAGATGTAGTCCCGGGGCCCAGGGTAATGTGAGAGGTTGCAGGGAGCAGTCTTTAGGAGGCAGGAAGTAGAGCACTTGCAGTTGGTAGTCGTGGTGCTGGATGAGGCTGTATTGATGTGGAGGGTCAGTAAACACAGATGGAAAAAATACTCAGAGACCAGTACTTAACCAGAAATTGCCAGTGTCCGTAGGCCTTTGGTGCGGGGGTGTTCGGATCCCACACCCGGTACAAGAAGCAGGGTCCTCTCTCTCCTGCACTCCAGCTGACAGTCACCTTTTCTTCCTTGGTTTCGGACGGAGGAAGTCCTTTCTCTGCACAAGTCCGGATTCCCGTACACTCTATCGGCGGGCCACTACCCTGCCCCGGTCCACCACGGGTTCCCCTGAGCCTACTCTCCACTTCAGCTCCTAGAACTCGGCTTTCACCTTTCTTCACTTTCCCAGCAGCCCAGGAGCTACAACCCCTGTCTGCTCTCCTCTCACTCCCTTCTCCGACTGACCCTCAACTCCTCCCCTCCTGTTCTTTTCAGTTGCTACACTGGGGGGAGGGTGCGGCTGCCTCACTGCACCGATGTGGGATCAGGTGGTACCAAGGAGGATTAACTCTTTCTGTGACTACCTGTTGTGTCAGGGCGTCACACTGTCAATCAGTGGTATGGGCAGGTTACGCAGAGTTCAGCATTCAGAGACCTAGAAGATCTGCAGCAGATATAATGTTTATCAAAACTGCAGCAGACAACCCAGTAAGTGACACATCTGTCATGCCTCGGGACTTGATCTGGTGACCTTTTGCTGTGTGGTCACTTCCCTTTCCTGCTGAGCCACAACTTGGTCGGTTTCTGTCCCACTGCTGATGGTTCTTTTCTCTATTTTTTTTCTCCTTTGGTTTGCATTTAGTCAGGTGTTCTCATTTTCATATGCTTGTTGGGGCTATTTATACTCACCTTTCACCAGTCTTCCCTGCTGGCTATATTCCTAAATGGATGGTTGTCTGGATTCCCACCTCCTCAAATAAGGATTCCTGATGAGTTATTGCTTTTGCTTTTCCCTGCTGTTTGTTTGTGGGATTCCCTTCTCAGATGTTTTTCCCTACTCAATTTCTTTTGATTTGGGGAGGTTTCCATGTATTCCATAGTCTTTTGGGTTTCTTCTCTTTTCCTTCATTTTATCTGTATGACTGTGTGAACACATTTTTAGCTGTCTCTCACCTTCTGTTTGTGTGCACTTCCTTTATCATTATCGTTATTGTTGTTTTGTGTTACACTTTGTTTATAGGTGAAGACACATTAAGGACACTTAGGGTCAGTCGACATTGAGTGGCGGCTTCATTGTGTAATTTTAGGGTGTCAGCCTCCGCTGTCAAGCAGGTGCAAATCAGGGTCAGATGTAGGGCTCCTCCTAGTCTAAATAAGTACCTGTGGCTTGCAGGGTTCACCTCTCTCCTGGTTTGTCCATTCCCACGTGAGTGATAGAGCTCAGTCATAAATATCACTGGAATCAGGGTCTCTGCCTCTACATCATGCTGCTCTCACATTGGGTAGCAGAAAATAGATTTCCTTTAAAATGGTAGTTATTGGATTAAAAATGGGGGCTGCATACATCAAGAAACAGTGCAATACTACAACTGGAAAAATAGATGAAATTTGCAGAATTAAAGAGGTCATACAGGGAAAAAAGTTACTGTATCATGTATCTAAAAGTTGGTGATAACTTATTTGAGGGGGTCTGACCGCTGGACTTTTATCCATCCATAACTTTTGTCCATACTTGACCTTTTCTGTATTCATTCTTTATAAGGCTACAGAGCACTGTGCTGGAGTTTTTCCAACAGCCCCATAGAGAATGTATGGAGCAAAGATCAGACATCCAACCTGTCACTGAATTTTAAAAACGGACAGTATAAGGTATCTATTCGGCTGATTAGCGCTGGTCCCAGTAGTCGGACTTCCACCGATCTTTAAGTTATCACCTGTCAATAGTATAGGCGAGGACTTGATTTTACTGGACAATCCGTTTAAAGACTGATGTAACAGAAATGTAATAGTGAAGGTACCTGAGTGTAGACCAGAGGAATGCTGATCCAATCGTAGCCAAACAACCTTCCACATTGTGTGCGCAGAGAATTCAGCTCCTAAGATAGGAACAAGTGGTAATGTAGGAAAGAATAATTACAGGCTTCACTGATCCAAACATAGAAATAGTTAAATTGAGACTCCCTGAGGAACCTGAATTTCAGCGAAACGTGTGGAGATTTATTTGTCCCTCACAGGGAAAAAAATGAAATATATATTTTTTTCTTGTCATTTTTTGCATTTATTGGTCACATGTTTGCCTAACAGTTATATATTTACTGATATCTCCTGTGATGGAGTCTCTAGTCATAATTTGAGCTTAGACGGTTCTTTTTGTGGCGCAATGGTTTTATGCATGTTTTAATTTGTCTGTAGCTGGTGTTTTTTTGCATTACAGAATATAAATATTACATTTTTGGGATGAGCTTGTTCAAGCATAGTTTCTTTTTCTCTTTCGTATTGCTATGATTCTTTACTTTGCAGTGTATTTTGGTGATGCCCACTTCCTCCACACTAATATTGTAATAGTGAAGAATAAGCTTCACTGATCCAAATATAAAAGTAGTTAAATTGTGTCCAAAATTTCTCTAATATCAGAACATAAACAAGTTGTTTTATAATAGTCCCAGACATACTGATGTAATTTTGATTGTGAGGACCAATGTGAGTGATGAAAATCTCTGTATTGTTCTGTGGAATGTGTTGGTGTTAAATAAATATTTATCTAAACACTAATTTCTTTTTTTTTTTTTTAATCCAATTAGTTTTTATTGAAAACACGGCAGATACAAAATTATACTTGGTAATTTAAGAGAACAATTGTCAACTGCCCGCACATGAGGGCTCCATACATTAATATACTCCGAGACAATCCAGTTACAATTCCTCTGCCTTACACTTTAACCACAGAACAACATGGGGAGGGAGGAGAGGGGAGGAAAGATGGGGACTTCATTCAAGTAAGGGGGAACAAGAACAAAGGGGGAGGGGAAGAAGGTAGGGTTGGGGGGTAAGTGGGGGGGCGGGTAGTAGGGGTACAGGGTTAGATGCCTGCCTGCATTACCAACCCCAGTCCACCAGCCGGGGCCATCAACTCCTCCTAGATTTCTCTCATAAACTGCTGCCTCAGTCAGGGTCTCAATTCTTTAGCCCCCTGGCTAGCCGAGCCAGGGCTATAATTCCATCGGCTCTATCTCAACTAGGTGCTCTTTGCCCGGGGAATAGTCGTGTAATAGGTGTTGCATGGCTGGATGACAGCCAGGGTTCCCATATTGTAAGAATTCTAGTTTTTTGTTTTAGGGAGTGGGCAAGGCAGTATTCATATTGGCATTGTTGGTCGATCCTACTATATAACTCGGCTCCAGAGGGAGCTTCAGTGGCCTTCCACGAATGGCTCAGACACTGTCTGGCAGCTATTAGAATTTGCACAATCAGTCCCCTAAAATTCTGCGGGTACGAGTCTATGCCCAAATTCAAAACTGCCAGCCCTGGGTTGGGGTTGGTGTGCACACCTGTTATTTCACTAATGAGTCTGAAAACTGCTATCCAAAAAGGTTGGACCCTCGGACAGTGCCACCAACAGTGTCCCAGTGATCCCCTCTGGAGGCAGCCCTTCCAACAGAGCGGTGAGTAGTTGGGAATGTAATGCACCAATTTTGCCGGCGTACGGTACCAACGTAGATGCACCTTTTTCAGCTGTTCCAAATGGTTAATGCATTTTGAGGATCTTTGCACCCACTGCGTCGCAGTATGCCACGCCGAGGGGGAGGTGTTAATGCCTAAATCTGATTCCCATTTAGTCATGTATGGGAGCTTTTGCTCGTCAGAGGGGTTGTTCAACCATTTGTAGGTTAAAGAGATTCCCGGTTGCCTCATTAGTTTTTTAAACAATAGTGCCTTAACAGTGGGTAAGGTCGGGTTTGATCCCGGGGGGAATTTTGTGCTTAGAAAATGGCGAATCTGCAGGTGTTGATAAAAACACCCCTTTAGGGAGGGGTGCTCCCGAAGTGTATCGTTGAAGGGCCTAATCTCTGCACCATCGTAAAAGTCTGCCAAAACTCCAAAACCCGCTGCTTCCCATCTACTCAAATTTGTATACGGAATGTGGGATTCTATTGCTCTGAGCGAAATTTCTGACAGCGAGACCTGGATCTTAGGGATCATCTCACTGCGCCATATGGCTATCGATGCTGTCATAGTAGGGAGACACAGGGTGGACCTAGTACGTTTTAGATATTCCACCTCCATCAGTTTCCTCGTCGAACCCTGGTCTGTAAGAGAGTTCTCAAGTTGAACCCACCTATGGGAGCTCTCCGTGTTCCACCATTCTTTGAGTGATTCTAGAAGAGAAGCTTTATAATAGGCCATCACATTAGGCGTACCCAGACCTCCCATTCCATATGGCAGATGCATAATCTTACTAGCAACTCTAGCTCTTTTATTACCCCAAATAAACTTATTGGTCATCGACTGCAGTTTTATCAAATATCTATATGGAATTTCAAGAGGGAGACACCTAAACATATACAGCAGCTTAGGAAGGAACGTCATCTTAAAGGATTGAATTCTCGCCATCCAAGATAGCGACAACTTCTCATACCTGCCTAGAGCCTGACCCAAGTTTTTGAGTAGGTGATCGAGATTGGATCTGATGAGGGAATGGGTTGGTGTCAAACGGATACCTAGATAAGGGATACTGTCTTCGCACCACTGGAAAGGAAAAGCTGCCTCCAAAATCCTTCTGGACCTTGCGGGTACATTAAATGGTAGTACTAAGGACTTAGTGGCATTCAATTTGTAATAAGACACCTCAGAAAAGGTCGACAGGGTGGACATCACTGCTGGAAAGGAATATTCAAGGTTAGTACATGATATTATTACATCATCCGCATATAGACCCAATTTATGTTCATGCTCCCCTACCCTTATACCAGTTATGTTCGGGTTCACCCTAATTTCCTCCGCCAGAGGTTCCACCACCAGAGCAAAAACAATAGGGGACAGCGGGCACCCCTGGCGGGTGCCATTGGTTATAGAAAATTTTAATGAGCGAAAACCCGAGGCTAGAACTGAAGCATTTGGGTGAGAGTACAAGGCCAAAACAGATGACTTAATTCTTCCTTCAAAACCAAATTTCATAAGCACTCTTTCCAGATATTCCCAGTGCACCCTATCAAAGGCCTTTTCGGAATCGAGTGACAAGAATACACCAGGGACACCCGACTTCTCCATCACCCCAATTAAATCCAGCATCCGCCTGGTGCCATCTTTGGATTGCCTGCCCACCACAAAACCCACCTGATCCGGGGCTACCAAGGAGGGGATTATTTTATGGAGTCTGGTGGCTACCATTTTTGAGTACATTTTTAAATCACAGTTGAGCAATGAAATTGGTCTGAAATTCCCAGGGGTATCTGCCGTTTTCCCCGGTTTGGGTAGTGTAGTGATAACTGCTTCTAGGTTCTCTGAGGAAATAGTCCCGGCCATTTGCCACAAATTAAAGGTTTTTAGTAAAAAAGGGGCTAGAATAGAGGCAAATTGCTGATAATATTCATAGGGAAGCCCATCCGGGCCTGGGGCTGAGTTTCGTTTAGAAGCTCTAATGGTGTCCAAAATTTCCTGTATAGTAAAGGGAAGATTTAAAGATTCTAATTGCCGGTCTGAGACCCGAGGCAATTCCAGACCGTCCAAAAACTCCTGAATTTTTTCCGGTGTTGGCTGAGGGGTTTGCGGGTCATCCCTTAAATTGTACAGGGCAGTATAATACTTGGCAAAGGCGTCTGCTATCCCATTAGGGTGCCTTATAAGTGATCCGTCGGGGCCCTTCAAAAATTCAATTTTAGATTTAATTTCCCGTGTTTTTGTTCTTCTAGCTAGTAAGGTGCTGGTTCTATCCCCCATCGCATAAAAAGTTGATTTACTCTTTTTAAGATTATGTTCATATCTATACAACAGGAGGGATCGCAGTTGAAACCTGCAAGTAAGAATTTCCTTGGACAGTGTAGACGACGGGGAGGCCTTGTTAATAGTTTCTAAGTGTTGAATATGGGCTATAATTTCTTTAATTTCTGCTTCTCTTTGCTTTTTCAAGAATGATGCAGTTTTTAAAAACTGCCCTCTAATAACTGATTTGTGTGCAGCCCATAAGGTCTCGTCAGAGACCTCCCCATTGTCATTATGTCCAAAGTATTCCAACAGGCCTGCCACAACCTCCTCCTGAACGTTCTTTTGGTTCAGTAAACTAGTATTAAGTCTCCACTGAGGCACCATAAATCCACTAGTAGAGTCCTGTACAACCAAAGTTATCGGAGCATGATCCGACCATGTTATCAGACCCACTTCAGCACCCGTACACTTGTGAACAGTCTTACTATCCGTCAAGAAGAAGTCGATCCTGCTGTACGACCGATGCCTTGGGGAAAAGAAAGTATAGTCCCTTTCCGATGCATGAAGGTATCTCCATATGTCATGTAGATGAAACTCCGCGACCAACTGTTTCAGTTCCTTTCCTGACTTAGCGGACCCCGCCGAGCAGTCCATAGATCGGAAAACTGGAGTGTTAAAGTCACCGCAGATTATCTCTGACCCCTGTGCAGTGCTCCTAAACATCTGGAAAAATGTCCGGGCAAAAGTTAGTTGAGATGAGTTTGGAGCGTAAATCGATGCCAAGGTATACAAAAGCCCATTCAGGAGGCACTTTAGAATAATATATCTCCCGTCTGCACCATAGGTTACATCAATCATTTTGAAAGCCACAGAGTTTTTAATCAGGATAGCCACTCCTCCTTTTTTTTTTAGAGTCATTTGCAAAGAACATATGTGGAAATCTTGGATGTAGTAGCCTTTTATTGTCATCAGTAAGAAGGTGAGTTTCTTGAATACATGCTATATCACATTTGGATGCTATAACTTCTCTCCACAGCATGGATCTTTTTGAGAATTGAGACCCTTCACATTGAGAGACAGAAACTTAATACTCATGGTGGATCCCAGAAAGGACGATGTTTCCAGGCAGGCCGACTGAGAGGCATAGGGCAGGCAGAGGCAGGCAAGAAGGACCAGTTAGGGACGGTGCACGGGTGGAGGGAAAAAACAACAAAAACAAAAAAACTTGAATACTTCAGCTTCATCCTTACCGGACAGCTGGGAAGTACTTGCTCGCCATAGGCGAGAACAACAGAGGGCTTAAGTGACATCACAAGTCACATGAGAGCTACACGCGCCTGCGGCTGGCGAGACTCCCTCAAGCTGGTTCCCACTCAGGATTGATCTTTTTCTTCTGAGCATCCCCCTGATCCTGGCGTGAGTCTGAGTGCATTGTAAGGGGTAATCCCCAGGACTCAAGTAGTTTGCTCAGTTGAGGAGGGGACTGGCATACATGTGTTTTAGAATCCCTGAAGATAATAAATTTCACCGGGAATCCCCATTTATAGTGTATGTCATGCTCCCTCAGGATTCTGGAGAACTGGGAAAATTCTCTTCTTTTTGCCAGAGTTGCAGCAGACAGGTCCGGGAACACCTTTAAATCATTACATTCATCTGGGAGGATAGGGTTATCCCTCAGTATCTGGAGCATTGCTTCCTTTGTTTTATAAAAATGCAGTCGTGCCAGCGTGTCCCTGGGCAGAGTGGGGTCGATACCTTTAGGTTTAGGGATTCTATGAATTCTATCCACTATGAGATCTCTTTCTGTGTGTTCTAGGAGCAGAAGTTGGAGAAACTTGTGAAAGAAATCTGGCAGCTCTTTATCAGCTACTGACACAGGAATGCCCCTAATTTTAAGATTGTTCCTTCTGGATCTGTCTTCCAGATCCCCAAGCTTGTTTTTCAGTATTCCCACCTCCTCCTCCAACGCTGTGTTAGCATCAATCAGATCATTGTGTGACTGAGCAAGTTCGGCCATTTTAGACTCCACATGGTCTGTACGGTCCCCCAGTGATTTGATTTCCTCCTTAACTTCTTTAATCATGTTCTTAAGATCCCTGAAATCCTCCTGCAGTGATGACTTCAGAGAACTGAGCATGGCTTGCAGCCTTTCCTCTGTGAGAGGAGTGCCTGTGACACTGCTTCCCCCCCTGTCTCTTCCTGGTGTAAGGGAGACACTGCAGCAGCAGACATCTTCTGAGGAGAGGGGGATCCCCTATCCCTGGGATAAAAGTCAGTAAGCTTGGCCGGGGGCCAGATTTCCGGGGTCTACCCTTTGGCATACTGTGCAGGGGGGATTACTCACTGTTTCAGAGGAGAGTTCTCAGCGATTTGAAGCAGCTTTGAGCCAGTTTGTACAGCCACAGCACAGAGCTTCCCTCTTAAGCAGCCATTGCCTTCAGCATGCAGGCCACACCCCCTAAACACTAATTTCTAATACGTACCCTCAAATGTCTCTAATCTAGCAGACAGTACCATTATCCCTGGAGTAGTCACCCTCATCGTCCTTAATCATAAATGATTCCTACTGGTCCTCGGTGCCGTGTGCCTCTTTATTTTGCATGTTATAGCTTGTAAACTCTTGGATGAGATATGACTGGTGATGCCAGAAGATGCCAGCATCCACAGCAGAAAAACGCACTCAGACTGCAAGTACCACTGCCGTCTACATAGTTTGGTGGAGGTGCAACTGAGTCTTTTCATGGCCTGACTGGAGCTGCCACTGTTATAGATGCACCAAAGCACTCAGAATAGTGAATCAATATTCTAATTAATATAAATATTAATTTATTCAACATTAGATTGAGCTGCATAAATTAAAATAAAATTGAATAAAAAATAGATTCCTGTCACCTTGCTTCTGTATTGTAATAGTAGATATTATAAAAAGTCAAATTAAGCCATAACCTTCAAAAAAAGGGGCAATTGTTGTAGCCCAGGGGTGGGGAACCTCCGGCCCGTGGGCTGTATGCGGCCCATGACAACTTTTTATGCGGCCCCCAGGCACATTCCCGGTGACTGCTGTGCTCTGGCAGCAGCAGCTCTTTTCCCGGCTGCTGGCCCTTTAAATCCCACTGCCTGATGCCCTGAGGGTAGATGCTAGAATGTACGGGCTCTATCCAGATCCTGACTTTCAGGACATAACTGCAGCCCATACATTCTAGGCTTAACCCCGGCCTGTGCTAGTATGCTCTGGTGGGCGAGGTAAGCAGCACGCTGCGATAAGTCACAGAAGAGCTGCAGCAGATTTACCAGCCTTCTGGACCTGTGCTGTGCTCTGTGACTCCTCCCCCACCCCAGTACTGTGAGTGCTCAACTCATCGCTGCCCCCCCTTGCTCAGTGCTGTGTACCCCCTCGTGCTGTGTGTACCCCCCAGTACAGTGTGTACCCCCAGTGCTGTGTATATCCCCCAGTGCTGTGTACCTACTAGTACAGTGTGTACCCCCTAATGCTGTGTGTACCCCCTAATGCTATATACACCCCAGTGCTGTGTACCCCCTAGTACAGTGTCTCCACCCTAGTACAGTGTTGTGTACCCCCCCAGTACAGTGTACCCTGCAGTGCTGTGTACCCCGCAGTGCCATGTACCTGCTAGTACAGTGTGTACCCCCTAATGCTGTATACACCACAGTGCTGTGAACCCCCTAGTAAAGTGTGTACCCCCTAGTACAGTGTGTACCCCCCAGCACTGTGTACCCCCTCAGAGCTGTATAACCCCCCCACTGCTTTCCATGCCCCCCTAGTGCTGTCTGCACCCCCTGGGTGATGTCTATGCTCCCCCAGTGCTGTCTGCACCATCTAATGCTGTCCATGCTGCCACCAGTGCTGTCCATGCCACAGTCAGTGCTGTCTGTGCCCCCTTTATGCTGTCTGTGCTCCCCAGTGTTGTATGCCACCCCTCAGTACTGTGTACTCCCCAGTGCTCTGTACCCTCCCACTGCTGTCTATGCCCCCCAGTCCGTGCCCTTTTGGTGATGTCTATGCTTCCCCAGTCCTGTCTGTGTCTCCCTAGTGATGCCTCCTAGTGCAATCCGTGCTGCCTCCTAGTGCAGTCCGTGCTGCCTCCTAGTGCAGTCCTTGCCACCTAGTGCAGTCCTTGCTGCCACCTAGTGCAGTCCGTGCTGCCACCTAGTGCAGTCCGTGCTGCCACCTAGTGCAGTCCGTGCTGCCACCTAGTGCAGTCCGTGCTGCCACCTAGTGCAGTCCGTGCTGCCACCTAGTGCAGTCCGTGCTACCTCCTAGTGCAGTCCGTGCTGCCACCTAGTGCAGTCCGTGCTGCCACCTAGTGCAGTCCGTGCTGCCACCTAGTGCAGTCCGTGCTGCCACCTAGTGCAGTCCGTGCTGCCACCTAGTGCAGTCCGTGCTGCCACCTAGTGCAGTCCGTGCTGCCACCTAGTGCTGTCCTTGTCCCATCTAGTGATGTATATGCCCCAGCCCCTCCTGTGATGTATATGCCGAAGCCCCTCCTGTGATGTATATGCCGAAGCCCCTCCTGTGATGTATATGCCCCAGCCCCTCCTGTGATGTATATGCCCCAGCCCCTCCTGTGATGTATATGCCCCAGCCCCTCCTGTGATGTATATGCCCCAGCCCCTCCTGTGATGTATATGCCCAGCCCCTTCTGTGATGTGTACTCCCAGTGTCTCCTGTAATTTATGCACCCCAGCCCCTCCTGTGATGTACAGTATATGCCCCCAGCATCTTCAGACCGAGACAAACCTGGAAAAGCAGCTGTGAGAAACAAAATGATCACTATCACTGAACATCACAGCCGCACCAAAGTGAAGCAGCTCCTGCCTCCACAGTAGTGGTGAGTTAATTAATAGTTTGACCAAATATAGCAGGGTTATTTTTCAAGTTGCTAATGTTAAGCGGCCCCCAAAGGTTAGTAGGAAATTCCAAATGGCCCCCGGCAGTAAAAAGGTTCCCCACCCCTGTGTAGCCCGTGCTGCGGCACAGCAGCTCAATGTGTTATGTGGTCCAATGTCGTCTTTAAAGTAGTTTTCTATCATCAATTAATCCCACAGAAGTACATAAACTAAGCTTCATATTTCACAATTACTGTTTTATTGTTAGAAAGAAATTATTAGGTGTTTTATGATGAGCTATGGGATATGAGGGGCCAATATACAGTTCTTGAACAGGGGTCTTCATTGTCTATGTGAGCCACTGCTTTGAACATATTTAGTACAGTGCAAACAATTTAGGCAGGTATGGAAAAAAAATGTGAAAAGCAAGAATGCTTTAAAAAATAGATGTGTTACTGGTTATTTTTTTATTACCGTAATTAACAAAATGCAAAGTAAGGGGAAATCAAAATCGTATCAAAATTTGGTGTGACCGCCCTTTGCCTCCAAAACAGTATTATTTCCTCTAGGTACACTTGTCACTTGCACAGTTTTTGAAGGAATTTGGCCGAGACATTACAAACATCTTGGCTAACTAACCACAAATCTTCTATGTATGAGGCTTGTTGAAATCCTTCTGTCTTTTCATGTAATCGCAGAGAGACTGAATGATGTTGAGATCAGAGCTCTCTAGAAACAAAATTGTCACTTGCAGTATTCTTTTAATAACATTGACTGTATGTTTGGAGTCGTTGTCCGGCTGCAGATTAATTTGGGAGCCAATTATACGCCTCCCTGATTGTATTACATGTTGGATAAGTATCTGCCTGTATTTCTCAGCATTGGGAACACCATTAATCCCCATTACATACCCAACTCTATTTGCTTAAGCACAGCCACAAACTTGCAAGGACGCGCCATCATTTTTCTTTGTTACATGCAAACATTATTGTGCCACTCTCCAGCTCTTCAGAGAGCAAACTGCTTTTATTACAACAACCAATATGTCACATTTTGACTCTCATCAGTCCAGAGCCCCTGCTGCCATTTTCCTGTACCCCACTTCCTATGTTTTGTGCATAGCTAAGTTTCTTTGCTTTGTTTCCATTTCGAAAAGGTTTTTTTTGGCTGCTGTTCATCCATGAAGACCAAACGATTTCTCCAAAAAGTAGATGGGTGTTACTAGTTGTTGGCAGTTTTGAGCTGATGACACTGCTGGACATCTGTGTCAAGCTGCCACCAGAGGGAGCCAGAGCTCTGCAGCAGAAGACACTACACGGAGCAACAAGAACCAGGAAGTGGATACAGTGTGTGCTCATACACTGCCTCACAGCACAGCTGGGGAGCCGAGCAGCGGGGCGTGCTAGGAATGGTTAGGCAGGCCAGGTCAAGCACAGTACGGGCAGAAGGAGGACCGGAGGAAAGAGCAGAAGCGGGGTCGAGGTCAGGCCGAGGTCAGTACCAGAGGAAGCAACTGAGTGGGGAGGTAGGAGAGGGGACAGAGGAATGGAGGGATGACCAGGGGATGGAACACAGACAGGACACGGGGGCACAGGAGCAGACGGATCATGATAACACTTACAGGACCAGCAATCACAGGTAAAGCAGCGCAGGTAAAGCAGCGCTAAGCTTATAGCTGGTTCACTGGAGATGTCAGTTTTTTAAAGCATCAGAATTTAAGTCGTGTACAGGGTGGGCTCCCCAGTATACAGCAAAACCACACACCAGGAAAAGGACTCTAGGCAGTTGGTTGATAAATGATTGTTTTACTGTACCAAAACAAAAAAAATATGCAAAAAACAAAAAGAACAGAACAATATATTCACAAGGCCAAAAGCCTACACCCCTATCCTGCCCCTCCCATAATGGTGATTTATACCGCCTTCTCACCAACCTTTGCCTAACCAAGGGACTGTCTAAACAGATGCCTAATACCTGGTAATCCCTCTGAGTAGCAGGAGTAATTGTGTGTGTGTGCGACCTCTGCCATGCACCCAAACAATTGATTTTTACCACATATGGGGTATCAGCGTACTCAGGAGAAAATGCACAATACATTGTTTGGTGCACTTTCTCTTTTCTCCCTTGTGAAAATGAAAATGTTATGGGTAAAGTAACATTTTTGTTAAAAAGTAAAATTTTCATTTTTTCCTTCCACATTGCTTTAGTTCCTGTGAAGCACCTAAAGGGTTAATAAACTTCTTGGATGTGGTTTTGAGCAGAGTGAGGGGTGCAGTTTTTAGAATGGGGTCACTTTTGGGTATTTTCTGTCACCTAGGCCTCTCAAAGTCACTTCAAATGTGACGTGGTCCCTAAAAAAATTATTTTGTAAATTTTGTTGGAAAAATGAGAAATTGCTGATGAACTTTGACCCCTTCTAACTTCCTAACGAAAAAATTTTGGTTAGAAAATTGCGCTGATGTAAAGTAGACACGTGGGTAATGTTATTTAGTAACTATTTTGTGTGACATATCACTCAGATTTATGGGCATAAATTTGCAAAGTTTGAAAATTGCGAAATTTTCAAAATTTTCGCAAAATTTCCAAAATGTTCACAAATAAACGCAAAAAATATCGGCCTAACTTTACCACTGACATGAAGTACAATATCTCACGAAAAAACAATGTCAGAATCGCCAGGATCCGTTGAAGCGTTCCAGAGTTATAACCTGTCAAAGTCACACTGGTCAGAATTGCAAAAAATGGCCCGGTCATTAGGGTGTTTTAGTGGCCGGGGGTGAAGGGGTTAAATACCTTTTCCCATGATTGCATACAACTGCCTATGAAGTTCAAAGCTCAATGAGGTTAGAAAATCAATTTAGTGCTTTAGTAAGTCAGTAAAAAATAGTTAGGAGTGTTCAAATCAAGAAATTGATAAGGGTGCCCATACTTTTGCACCTGTCAATTTTTGTTTAAATGCAGATTGCACATTTTCTGTTAGTACAATAAACCTCATTTCAATCCAGAAATATTACTGTCCATCAGTTATTAGATATATGAAACTGAAATAGCTGTTGCAAAAACCCAAATTGTTATAAAGAAAAAAGGTTAACATTAATAGGGGTGCGCAAACTTTTTCATATGACTGTAAGTCTGTAAAACTCTGATGTATCAAAAGAGAATCTTAATAAAAGCCATAAAGAGAAAAAAATATCAAATGACAAAAGTATGTGCTTTATTGGTGACCATAAGCACCCTAAAAATGCAATAAAAAGTGATTCACAAACTAGTAAATTACAGTGTGCCACACAAAAAAAACCCCTCATACAGCTCCATCGATATAAAATAAAAAATGTTACAGGTTCCAGAAATTGACAAGACATGGGTACAGCAGCTTTTGTGGACAGGTTTCTGCACCTTAACCCCTTAACGACCACGGGCCGTAAAATTACGTCCTTGCGGTCATAATGTTATTGCCCGCGGTCTGCCGGCAGCATCATGCTGCGATCGGCACACATCTCAGCTGATTTTTACAGCTGAGATGTGTGCCTGCTAGGCACGAGCAGAATCGTTATCTGCTCGTGCCGTTTAACCCCTTATATGGCGCTGTCAATATGTGACAGCGCCATTATAAGCGCGATCGCGGTAAACATTTACTTACCGCCCGATACCGGAAGTCAAGGAGGTGTTCCGGCACAAAACGTCCATGCAGACAGAAATTGTTAGAGAAAACATCTTTAATTCCTTTTGATTATGACTAAAGACCCAGCGTCTGAAACGCATCAATCATAGGAAATTTTATCCTCACCATGTTTTTTATCTATTAGGAATTAAAGATGTTTTTTTAATCTCTAACAATTTCTGTCTGTATGGACGTTTTGTGCCGGAGCACCTCCTTACTTTGATTGTCTGCAGCCTCCCTTGTTCTACTGAGCACTGTCCAGGAGCTTTCATCTAGCTGAATTTACAACAAACTGGTGAGCTGAAAACCCCTTTTTTTTTTTCTCTCAACCAGGTCACATACATGCTTGGATTGTATGCAACCAGGTCTTCCTCCCTGGCAGGGGGTGCTGTAGCCTCCTTCGGTCGTTGGGGGGACAGCAGCGCGACCTCATGGCCTCCCTCTCTCGCAGAGGGTGCTGCGACCTCCTCCGTTCGGTCAGGGAACAGCTGTGATGACGGCTGGACCGCTTCTCCCTCCCTGGCGGAGGGTGCTATGACCTATTCCGGTCTTTGGGGAATGAGCAGCGAGACCTCTTGGCCTCCCTTTCACCCAAAAGGTGCTGCAACCTCCTCTGGTGGGGCAAGGAGCAGCTCTGGGGACGAGCTTTCATCAGCCTGGCAGGATGGTGAGTCCCTCTCCAGCGGAGAGGGTGCTGTGACCACTTCTCGTCTGGACGGTGGCTTAGGGATCAGATATCTCTCCACCATGTGTGTGCTGGGAACCATGCACTCAGGTCTCCCTTTAACTGCAAGAGCACTGGGTCTGCTTCAGATTGGGGCGCGGGACCCGGTTTCTCAGTCAGCGACTGGGGCGCTGTGACTACCTCTGGTCGGGCAACTGTGACAGGAGGCGTTGCGGCCTGGTCTAGTCTGGCCAGGACAAGAGGCGTTGCGGTCTGGTCTGGTCTGGCTGGGACAGGAGGCGCTGCGGCCTGGTCTGGTCTGGCCGCGGGCGTCGCACCGGACGTCGCACCGGACGTCGCACGGGACGTCGCATCAGGCATCGCACCAGACGTCACTTCAGGCATCACACAGGACATCGCCTCAGGCATCGCAACTACTGGCATACCAGGTGTAACAGGGGCAGTATGGGACTCACCAAGGGTTGAGCCGGAGATCTCCTGCATCAGGGTCGCCATCGCTGATGACGACTCCAGTCGAGCCTGGGCGTCACCTCCAGGTGGGCCTCGCTGCACCAACAACCGCAGGTTTCTGATTGCCACGATCATCTCCTCCTTCCAAGCGGCTATCTCTTGCCTGCTCCGCTCTACCATACCGACGTCAATTCTTCCTACTTCTTCCTCTAACTCCTCTGCGGTCATGGGCCTGGTCCAACCCGGTTCTCCCTGGTCACCTCTTGCAGGCACCATCTTCTCTCTGTCGCTGCTCACCAGGTTCTGGTCACACCTCAGTCTAAGTTTAGTTTCTGGTTGTTCTCCTCCCTTTGAACTGGGACGTCCCCGCAGTCCGAGGACAGATCCGCCCCCATCTTTTCTGGTCACTCTGTCAGAGCGTTCTTCCCATGCTGGGGCAGTCACTCCTCTTAGTGGGCGGTTACTTTTCTTTTGCGCGGGCTGCAGCTTTCAACTTCGCATGCTTTTAACAGCAGCAAAATGGCGGCGGTTCAAATTTTTCGATCGGATCGCTGAGGCGCACTGTCACCTGTCTGAACAGGTCTAGTCCTTATCCTGTTCATGACGCCAGAAAATTTGTCGCCCACCTGTAGCGGTCGCCTCAGGGACGTCACTACACCTTCTGGGACGCCACAGGAGCTCCACTTGATTACCACTGGCAACAGGTATGTCAGGTTTATTTACATGGGAGTCGTGACGCCACTCACGGTTTGCGGTCAGGGTTATGGGTGGCCTCCATTGCAGATTTAACGAGCGTCTGGGGCTGATGGGGTCTGCAGTCGGGTGGTATGGCCTCATGTGAGTGAGGCTGGCCCCAAGGGTTCGGGTGTGTAGAACAACAGGTCGCAGAATAACTCAGTTGCAGTCCAGAGGGTCTTTCACCTTGTTTACTCACTTTTGGATGTTTTGTTGTGAGGAGCTCGGGCAATGCTGAGATTCAACTAGGTGGAACCAGGAACTCCTTCAGGCCGTTCTAAGGGTAACTATTAACTCACCTTCCTTGTACTTCTTGTTTCGGATAACCCCTGACTTGAAGTACCGTGGGATCTATCCTGGGAAGTCGCTACTGCCTTTTCTCCCCTTTTTAGACCATTTGCCGGCAGAGTGGACCAGGTGAGATGGCTTCTCACTTCGTCTCCTTATGGGTCCCCCTGTTGCTGCTGAGGTTCGGACTCTAGATGGTTGGCGAGGGACCTCCAGTCCCCTCACCGACAGGTTCAGCAGATCACTAAATGGACGTCTGCTCTAGGGACGTGTTCCCTGTGCGTGCTTAGTCACCAGCAGTCCCCATACTCGATTGCCTCTCTTCAGGTGTCTTTCTGACTGACTTTCTGGTCACTGTTCTCCCCCACTAACAGCTACCACACGTGCAGGGTCTGACTACCGTGTGTGCACGTCTGCTTTTCTTAGCCACTGCTGCTCACTGCTCCCAGACTGGCTCGCTCCTCCTACTTTCCGTACAGCCACTGCAACTTAGCTTCCGGCCCCTCCCCTCCACCCCTTGACAAGAATTGTAGGCCAGCCCCACCTAGGGACTGCCCAAGGGTCCCATCTAATAGAGTGGGAGGCCTGGTTGCTATGTGTCTGTGCGTACACACCCCATTCTGGCCTTTGGAATTACCTGGAAGCACTGGGTGCAGTACTCAGTGGTGCCTGACCAGGTCAGGGGCGCTATATATATATATATATATATATATATATATATAATATATATATGCAGTCATATCAAAAAGTTTGGGCACCCCTATTAATGTTAACCTTTTTTCTTTATAACACTTTGGGTTTTTGCAACAGCTGTTTCAGTTTCATATATCTAATAACTGATAGACTGAGTAATATTTCTGGATTGAAATGAGGTTTATTGTACTAACAGAAAATGTGCAATCCGCATTTAAACAAAATTTGACCAGTGCAAAAGTATGGGCACCTCAACATAAAAGTGACATTAATATTTTGTAGATCCTCCTTTTGCAAAAATAACAGCCTCCATTCACTTCCTGTAGCTTTTAATGAGTTCCTGGATCCTGGATGAAGGTATATTTGACCATTCCTGTTTACAAAACAATTCCAGTTCAGTTAAGTTTGATGGTCGCCGAGCATGGACAGCACGCTTCAAATCATCCCACAGATTTTCAATGATATTCAGGTCTGGGGACTGGGATGGCCATTCCAGAACATTGTAATTGTTCCTCTGCATGAATGCCTGAGTAGATTTGGAGCAGTGTTTTGGATCATTGTCTTGCTGAAATATCCATCCCCTGCGTAACTTCAACTTCGTCACTGATTCTTGCACATTATTGTCAAGAATCTGCTGATACTGAATTGAATCCATGCGACCCTCAACTTTAACAAGATTCCCGGTGCCGGCATTGGCCACACAGCCCCAAAGCATGATGGAACCTCCACCAAATTTTACTGTGGGTTGCAAGTGCTTTTCTTGGAATGCCATGTTTTTTTGCCTCCATGCATAACGCCTTTTTTTATGACCAAACAACTCAATCTTTGTTTCATCAGTCCACAAGACCTTCTTCCAAAATGTAACTGGCTTGTCCAAATGTGCTTCTGCATACCTCAGGCGACTCTGTTTGTGGCGTGCTTGCAGAAACGGCTTCTTTCGCATCACTCTCCCATACAGCTTCTCCTTGTGCAACGTGTGCTGTATTGTTGACCGATGCACATTGACACCATCAGCAGCAAGATGAAGCTGCAGGTCTTTGGAGGTGGTCTGTGGATTGTCCTTAACTGTTCTCACCATTCTTCTTCTCTGCCTTTCTGATATTTTTCTTGGCCTGCTACTTCTGGGCTTAACAAGAACTGTACCTGTGTTCTTCCATTTCCTTACTATGTCCCTCACAGTGGAAACTGACAGTTTAAATCTCTGAGACAACTTTTTGTATTCTTCCCCTGAACAACTATATTGAATAATCTTTGTTTTCAGATCATTTGAGAGTTGTTTTGAGGAGCCCATGATGCCACTCTTCATAGGAGATTCAAATAGAAGAACTACTTGCAAGTGGCCACCTTAAATACCTTTTCTCATGATTGGATACACCTGCCTATGAAGTTCAAAGCTCAATGAGGTTACAAAATCAATTTATTGCTTTAGTAAGTCAGTAAAAAGTAGTTAAGAGTGTTTAAATAAAAAAATTGATGAGGGTGCCCATACTTTTGCACCGGTCAAAATTTTGTTTAAATGCGGATTGCACATTTTCTGTTAGTACAATAAACCTCATTTCAATCCAGAAATATTACTCAGTCCATCAGTTATTAGATATATGAATATATGAAACTGAAATAGCTGTTGCAAATACCCAAATTGTTATAAAGAAAAAAGGTTAACATTAATAGGGGTTCCCAAACTTTTTCATATGACTGTATATGTGTGTATATATATATATATATATATATATATATATATATATATATATATATATATATATATAAGAAAGGTCAAAGATCCTCTTTCGAGCCATCAATGCAGATGTGGGAACCGGGTGAGCGAGCGTCCTGTTTGCACTTAAATTTGGTGCATCCATTCTAGTGCGCTGTTAAAGGACGGGTGTACAAAATCCCGATCTTGAATAATCTGAGCCGTTTTCTAGGCACTTTTCTAAACCGTCTAGTAAAGTTTAAAAAATGTCTAAAACTTGTGAGAAATAAGACGTGTACACCAGTTTTCTTACATAAATTGAGCCGGAACTCTTTCACTATTATCTTAAGCCGCTTTACACGCTGCATCATCGCTCAAGCGATCTCGTTGGGGTCACGGAATTTGTGATGCACATCCGGCCGCTTTAGCGATGTTGTTGCGTGTGACACCTATGAGCGATTTTGAATCGTCGCAAAAACGTTCAAAATCGCTCATCGGTGACATGCCCCCCTATTCTCGATTATCGCTGCTCCTGGGGCAGCACACATCGCTATGTGTGACACTGGAGGAATGAGGAACCTCACCTTACCTGCGTCCACCCGCAATAAGGAAGGAAGGAGGTGGGCGGGATGTTATGTCCCGCTCATCTCTGCCCCTCCGCTTCTATTGGCCGGCCGCTCAGTAACGTCGCTGTGACGCCGAACGAACCGCCCCTTAGAAAGGAGGCGGTTCGCCGGTTACAGCGACGTCGGTAGGCAGGTAAGTAGTGTGACGGGACTGAGCGATGTTGTGCGCCACGGGCAGCGATTTGCCTGTGTCGCACAACCGATGGGACGGGTACGCACACTAGCGATATCGGTACCGATATCGCAGCGTGTAAAGCGTGTTTTTGGCTCCTTTAACGACCGTATGAAGGACGTGTACCGCAGAGTTAGGGCTCATTCAGACATGTTTTTTTTAGTATACGGGAAATAAGGAGTATTTTTTGTCAGTGTGCTCGATCCAATTTTCATCCATTTTTGTATTGTTTGGCCATTTTTGCCATCAGTGTTGCCTATATCTTGGTGGTATCCAAATGCTAGCTGTCTTTTTCATGGACCTCCTACAATTGAGTGGTCACATTCGATCCACAAGTCAGATCAAGAGCAGACCTGTAATCGATTTTTGTTGTTCAGTGCAAGTATAAAAACGGACACGTGAGCAGCTCCATAAACGATAATGGATCCATGTTGATTCCATGAAAAACATGAATTGAACAAATACGTAAACACGAATGTCGGAATATTTTATACTTATTCTCTCCTATAAACAATGGTAATAAGGAGAATATCTTCATGGTACAATGTCCGAAAGCACATGGCAC
This sequence comes from Anomaloglossus baeobatrachus, assembly GCF_048569485.1. NCBI lineage: Eukaryota > Metazoa > Chordata > Amphibia > Anura > Aromobatidae > Anomaloglossus > Anomaloglossus baeobatrachus. The sequence continues at coordinate 74,548,287 of NC_134362.1, read as the reverse complement.
AACGTTGTGTTTAACTTCTATGAAATCTGAAGTATACTAAGATATTGTAGGACCATTTTGGGAGTCTTTGAACTACTCAGTAGTTGTACCCAGACATTTAATATGTCAATCTGAAAAGTCTATAAAATCCAAGAGCCCATAAGAAATAATACGCAAATGTAAGTCAATACTTTAATTGTCAATGTTTAAACAAAATTGGATATCTATTTATTAAAGTTGCTAATAAAGGGAATCTGTCATCACGTTTTTGCTATGTAATCTGAGAGCAGCATGATGTAGGGGCAGAGAACCTGATTATAGGGATGAGTCACTTATGAGACTTCTGAATGCAGTTGTAGTGGGTGCTCATAACCCCTACTAAAGGACCGGAAAATGTTGTTAATAAAAGTGTTGTATTTTTAATACTGTATTGTATGCTAGTGTTAGGGCACCCCCTAGTGGCCGGGTGGGACGGCTGTTGCCACCGGGGAAGGAGGAGTCGGCTGGATGTCTAGGGAAGGTCTGTGGTGTGTGTGGAAGGGTAGTCGGATCCGGGACAGCAGTGTGTGACCATCGGTGGCAGTGTGTATGAGCGGAACATCAGGGGACGCCGGAGCAACGGAGGAGTACGCAACCTCAAGGTCTGATTCCGCTGGTGTGGGTCCAGTGTGTGCTTGACTTAGGAGTGGGAGCCCGGAGAAGTGGAGTACCCAGGGCATATCCCCACCAGAGGGCGCGTTTGGGCAGGTTGTCCCCAGCTCCACAGAAATTGCCGAATTCTGCTGACCGGATTGTATCTGTGCAAAATAAATGTCATCTTTTGTTAGCATCAACTTTTGCCTGAGGACTGTTTGTGCACCTTCCGACGAAGACACTGACACACATTGTCCCACTAAGTCAGTCTCCAACATTAAAGGAGTGGTGGAGTCAGGGGTGAGCCTTGAATCCTCGGGTGCCACGACTACACAGCCAGAGGCGCCCCTGGGCCATCACTTCACAGTTTTGATAGAATCCCAGTTTTCTCTGCCCCAGATGTAGCAGTGCTATGAATGATGAGCTGTGTATAACTACACCCACACCTCTGATTGGCATGTTCCTGCGTACACTGTACATTTGTCAGCAAGCTGCCAATCAGTGGTGGGGGTAAGGTTACACATTTTAACTGGACTGGCTGCCACAAGACTCCTAGTCCTACAGTGATAATCACTTGCTGATAAAACACAGATTGTATTTAAAGTACAGCAAGCTTCTGAGCAAGTGACACATCCCTGGAATAAGACTCTCTGCACCTACCGTATTTTTCGAACTATAAGATTCACTTTTTCCCCAAAATTTTGGGGGAAGTGGGGGGGTGTCTTATAGTCCGATGGCTGCGGTGCAGTGGTGGTGTAGCGGGTGAAGGCGGGTGCGGTAATAGTGGAACGGGTCATCGGCGGCACGAGCAGGCTGTAGCAGGGGTACACTGACCACGTGGGCCCGCTCATTTCATATGCACACCCATCATCCCGCCCATCATCTCTCAGCCCTGAAGCCGGCGCTGAAAGGTGGGCGGGATGATGGGCGGGGGGTGCCCATACTAAAGAGCCGGCCTGCGTGATCTCCCCTGGCAACTACAGCCTGGAGTGATCATGTGTGGCTGTATTTACTGCCCCCCGTGCATCATTAGCGCGGGGGACAGTGAATAAGTACGGGATACTCACCACCATTCACCATTCCCTGCAGCATCACGCTTTCCTCCTGTCTGCCGGCTCGCTGATGTGTGTGGAGAGTGGTGAGCACAGCGATGATGTCAGCGCGGTTCCACACAGGTCAGCGGCGCTGCTGCTGACACAGACAGGAAGACGAGCGATGCTGCAAGGAGTGAGGAGAGGTGAGTATACAGCGGGAGTCCTCCACCTGTTACCGCAAATCCGGCCGCGGCTGAAGTGACCGCGAGATCCGCAGTGGCTTCAGTCAGGTGATGTGCAGTGACAGCTGGAGTCACCACTGATTCCGCGCAGCTCACTTCACTTGCGGCCTGACACTCACAGAGAGTGGTCGTGCTCTATAGCCGCTCTCTGTGATTGTCAGATGTAGCAGAGCTAGATGCGTCGTGGGACCTCGTGTGGATTACTTCGGACATGGAGGGGTGTTTTAGGGATTTATAAAGTGGTGAAAGAGGGGGCTTTTTTTGTATTTTTATTTCAAATAAAGGATTTTTTGGGTGTTTGTGTTTATTTACTTTCACTTACAGCTTAGTGATGAGGGAGTGTCTCATAGACGCTGACATCACTAAGCACTTAGTGGGAGCTATGGGTTGCTGCCATTAACTCCTTATTACCCCGATTGCCACCACATAAGGGCAATCAGGATGAGCTGGAAAAGTCCCAGGACTGTTGTATCTAATGGATGCGGCAACTCTAGGCAGCTGCTGGCTGATATTTTTAGGCTTATTGGGCTCCCAATAATGTGAGTCTCCCCAGCCTGAGAATACCAGCCCCCAACTGTGAGACTTTATCCTGGCTGGTTATCAAAATTGAAGGAACCGCACGCTGTTTTGTTTTGGGTTGGTTTTTTTTTTTTACATTACCCCCACAACAGTGTTAGCAGCAGATCCTTGCCCCCATAACAGTGTGTCATGATCACATTTTTTGCTTAAAATTTTATTTTCCTTCTCTAAAACCAGGTGGCGTCTTATGGTCCGGTGCGTCTTATAGTCCGAAAAATACGGTACGTTATGCTGTTCTCAGATTAGATAGCAAAAACCTGCACATAGATTCCTTTTAAGTGCTTTTCCAATCTTACTCTTTCATGGCTGAGATGGGAATAACTCTGTCCAGGTTCTGAGAATATGGAAACAGCCAACATCTTGGTATATAACCAACATCATTTGTTTGCTCACATCAATCTGCTATGTTATTATTAGGTAATTTCTGATGACAGTGAAGCTATAATTGTTTCTTTAGTAAAAAAATAAATAAAGACTATAAATGTAACAGATTTTTTACAATGATGTTCCTTGCACCCTTAAAGGGTTATTCCCAGATACTGACCCAATATGTAGTAGGCATAATAAAATTAGCAAATACCTCAAATTAGAAGTGCAGTATAATTCTCCTGATTAGCCATGTTTCTTACCTCATGTGCAGGGCATTGCAGATTAGGTATCCATGGTTATGACGACTTATATGTTGACAGTTAGTTGCTCATGGTCATAACCATGGATACTCAAGCAGCAATGCCCTACACATGAGGTAAGAGACATTTGTATATCAGGAGAACTATACTATGTTTCTATTTGGAGGTATTTGCTAATCTTATTATTACACTTACTACATATTTGGACAGGATCTTCGAGATGGGAATAACCCTTTAAAGGCTTTCATAGGAAGTCAATACTGATGAAATGATTACATGGCATATGACTGGCAGGAGAACGTTTTCTGCCTAATGGAATCACAGCCTGAATCTACATTTTATGCATCTACTACTTTTTTGTCTTTATTATTCAGTCAATATTCATTTTTTTTATTAACCACTCTTGTCCTCTTGCTGACACGGCTCCCCAGCCTCCATGATTACTTCCATAAGTTGTGTAAAGTCTCCCTCGGTTAGACTTATGCCAGAATCTTTTGGAGAAGGAAACTGAGATGCATTCTGTTCTTTAGTTCCTCCTTCATAGTTTACATCTGGCTGCCCATGAGAGATTTTGGAAGTTGCCCTTTGCAAATTTGGGGAGTTCATAGGAGAGAATGAAAAAATAGGATGTGACGCCTTGTGCCCTGGGGTATGCAAAGCATCAGGTGAAGCCAGAGACTGGGTTTCTTGCAGTAATGCAGATAAGCGGTGGGCTCGGAGTAATCTTCTAGGTATCTGTATAGGACTCTGCACAGGTTGGTCAGTTGTTCTCAATGAGGGACTTCTTTCCAGACTATTGATAATGGCCTCCTCCTGTTCCTCCATACTTCCCGGTGGCCACACAAAGCACTCCTTAGATCCAGGAGATACGCTGGTTGTCTCATCTGAAGTTTCATTAGATGTCCCTATCTTCTTGCTTCTTTGTGTTTGACAAAGGTTAGGAGTTCCATGAGCGGGAAATCGTGGACAGTATGCTGGACCTCCATTAAGTGGTGTCTGAGGAGCACTATAAAATCCTGGTCTTTCATAAAAAGGGGTAGACATGAATACATTTAGATCACGGAGGGCCTCTCCACCCCTGTTTCCCATGTCTCGGTGTGTAAAATGTGGGAGTGCTGGTGGTATCCCGCTCCTTCTCATTAACAAGCTCAGTCGTGAGTTAGAACGAGGTGGACTTGGAGAATGGACTCCCAGTAGACGCCCAAGTGGTCCAATCAATGGGGTAGAGTGATTGGCCTCTTCATTCTCATTTATCTGTTCAAGAGGAGGAAACTCCAAATCTTCCTTTTGCAAACTGGAAGGTAAAAATAAAACAATAACTTGACCTGTAAAATACTGAAATTCATCATATGGCTTGATAATTGTATGGTTGCATTCTGCAATGCTACCTATCACTGCAGGTAACCTGACCTCAGGTGAACTCATTGAACTGAGTGACCTCAGGTGAGGTTACTTGCGATCACAGGTGGAGGACTGTGTGAACCCTCTAGCTGTGACCATAAATAACAGGAGTGACATCACCGCTCATCGCGTGGCTCAATCTCTGCCTGAAGCTCACAGTCGGCAGTCATGTTCTATGACCACGCTCTGTCATTTCAGATGTAGCAGAGCTGGAATCATCCTGAGACCTCGTGTGGATTACGTCGGACATGGGTGTTTTGGGGGTTAATAGAGGGGTGAAAGAGGGTGTTTTTTTATTTTTTTTTATTTCACATAAAAGATTTTTTTGGTGTTTGGGTTTATTTTTTTTCCACTTACAGATTAATAATTGGGAGGGTTTCATAGACGCTTCCAACTACTAATCTAGGGGTTAGTGACAGCTGTAGGCTGCCATTAACCCTTTATTACCCCGATTGCCACCGCAACAAGGGAATCGGAAAGAGCCAAGTAAAGTTCCGGGATTTTCACACCTAATGGATGTGTGACGCCCTGGGCAAGCCAGGGGTCACAGGTAATGACATCACCACACCCTACAACCCGGTTAGGTACATCTGAGCTAGACTTGAAATCCTTGTTGCCTTCCTCCAGGGGCTGATGTCCACACCAGGGGGTGGAGCCAGGCGGTTGGTCTCCACCCACCAAGGAGTTCACAGTCCTGGAGGCGGAAAAACCAGGCAGTTTAGTTTTGGAGAGGAGAGAGAGTAGTTGTGAGGTGAAAGTGGAAAATGAAGGAAAAGTGACAGCTAAAAGCCTGATGTTGGTCCGGGTGTGTGCCCCGGACCGAGACAGCAAGGTTAGCAGACGGCGGTGACCGTCTGCAGTGGAGGCTGATCGGAGTTGCCGTAAGGACCGCGGATGGGTGGTGGCCCGGCGGTACCGGACCGGTATATAAGGAGAAGCCAGCACCAGTGGCAGGGGCCTTTCGGATCCCGGCAAGGCTAGGAGTCGCCGTGAATTTGCCAAATCCGTCAGTGAAGGGGACCTCCTGGGTCTCCAAACAACTAAGTCCTGATTGAAGGCAACAGTCCAACCGTATGAGAGAGACACCACCACCGCCAAGGCACCAATTTCTCAGGGCCAGCACCTGCGGGCAAAGAGGGGCTCCTCCGGCCCATATCCAAGTCGGGGAGCGGGTTACCGGTGGGAATCCATCGCTACCAACAGTGAACTTAGGTGCAGGAAAAGAGACAGTCACCGTTAGCTACCGGGGAAAAGCAACAGCAGCCGTCCGTGGGAACCGTCGTTCCAGCCGTGTGTTTTACCGAGAACTGTGTCATCGTCTCAGGCTGAGTGAGTACCACCGTGCCGTGAGGCACAGCGCTGCCCCCCCCGCGACCCTGCACCTCCCCAAGCCCTGCACCGGCCCTGCCATCCCAAAATCCTCCACCTCATCCCAGGGCCCCGAGACAACCATCCCCTACCCACGGAGGGAAGAACTAACAACTTTGCTGCTCCCTGTCACCGCTCCCGGGATCCCCATACAGAGCAGCGGTGGTGCTATTAAAAAATCACCACAACCGTGGGTGGCGTCACGGACAATAAACAATCCCAAAAACCAATCCCCTTTCACTCACGGGCGAGGAGCGCCGCTCGAGTCCCCGGGATCCGGCCCATCGCTCGAGCCACCGAGCAGCAGCAAGCCGCAGCAGCAGCGGCGGCCGGACCCGAGCAGTGGGAGAGCGCAGCGTCCCCTCCTCCGCCCGCGACAACTTGGCGTCACGAACAGGATCTTACCGCTCTGCCGTTGGGTAGAGGTGCGCCTTGTTACCGCCGGAGGTGTCCGGCCAGAAAATTTCAGAAGCCGCCATCTTTGAAGCGAAAAGTATCCGCTCGAGCGTCTTCTCGAGTAGTGGAGGCGCGAAGGCCAAAACCCCGCCCCGATAGAGGAGGGGCCGGAAAGAGGCTAAGGGGGACGAAATGGCGACTGGTCGCATGTAGCCGCGGCTATAAAAGCAGGGACGCCAGGACTCTGCAGCTATCTTGTTCCTGGGAGAGGCCGCCAGCAACATGTGGATGCCGTCCCGAAGCACCGTAGCCCCCGCGCCTGGAACCGCGGCGTGGGTGGAGATCCGGACCGCGCAGCTCTACCAGAGGCTGCAGGTCAAGATGCAGCTCCTCATGGAGGAGTGGGAGACCGACATGGCCGAGGTTATAGCGGCCGTGCGGAGATGCGAGGAGGAAGCTGAGGAAGGGAGGGTGAGTGACCCACGCCCCGATGCCCTGGAAGGGCCGGTCATCGCGGCTGCGGGACCCGGTCTAAACCCTCTTACCCTGCTGCCTCCCTCGCCACCCGTCCCGGAAGCCGTGACCCCGCTACTAGGCCCGCTACCACCGCAACCGGTAGCGATACCCAGCATGCCCGCCCAGGTGGACCGACCTGTAGCCGGAGCCTGTAGCCGACCGGAGGTGTTGCCGTGGAAAGTCCCGAAGCCCGCACCGGAGGCGTCCTCCGAGAAGTTCCCCGAGCCGGAGCCGACAGCCCGCTCTGTGCCGAAGGCCCAGCAGAGGAAAGCCCCTGTGCCCATCCCCCACACCTCGGCTGAGGTTGCGCCGGGTTGCCGCTGTAAGGCGGCGTCCAAGGCCAAATCACCGCGGGACCTGCCGCCCAGATCAACAGTAGTGCTCAGTGTCCGAGAGGTCTCGCGGGGCCCGACCCGTGCACCGGAGCTCGCAGCAGCGCCATACTGGGACAGGGAGCAGGTACCGTTGGGCCTGGAAATCGAGGAGAGGGAAAGAAGGAAGGTGGAGATGGTGGCCCGTACGATCCGGGAGAAGGAGAGCCTGAGACAAGCGACCTTCCGTGTCCGGAGCCCGCTGTATGAGGGGCAGGTGAGGCGGTTTGATGTCCGCCGGGGCTATGGATTCATCTATGAACCGGTCCTGGAGGCCGAAGTGTTTATAGCCCGGCGGGATGTGAATGCTCACCTGCCAGAAGAGCACCCCGGTCGTAACCTGATGCCGGGTGACTTGGTTCAGTACACCCGGCACTGTAGGGAGAGGGGGTGGTTTGCGCTGGATGCAAAGTTAAGGGGCAGCCAGGAAGCCCGTGTGAGCGCCGCGCCCCCTCCCTCAGGTGATGTCGAGGACTCTGAATAAGGGCAGCGGAACACCGTTGCACCATCCCCGTTGGGACCACCTGTGTGTACAAGTTAAAGTTTTGAAAGTTCTGAAAGTTATGAGAAAAATGAAAATGATCACCGAAGTCTCATCTGATTGTCTACAACCGTGATTTGGAACCGGCCGTTGCCGGCATTGTTGTCCCCGTAGGGACCATCCACAGTTTTACATAGAAACTTCTATGAACAGGCCCGAGAACTTGCAGGGCAACCACAAACGTTAGTGGGTTGTAAATAAAAATGTTTTGTTGCAGCTTCCGTTACCGCCTCCGGAGAGGCAGGTTGGAGGGAGGGCCCGCAGTGGAGCAGGTGGCTACCCTCTGGAGGGGAAGGACAGATCCCGCTCGGGTAACTTGGTGCTGGACTGGGGTCAAGGGGTGCTGCTTGTTTCTTAGGGGCAGCATCAAGGCCAGGTTGCTTGGGTGGGAGAGAGCGGAAGCCGTAACCGTTAAAACCGTTACCGAAACGTTGAAACAAAGTGCCTCCCGTTGTGGGATGATGTTATTTTATTTGTATTATGTTTTATCTTTTTCAGAAAAATAAAACCGGTGTTGGACGGGCAGCCCGCGGACGGTCGGCATTTTGCTAAGGGGGAATGTGACGCCCTGGGCAAGCCAGGGGTCACAGGTAATGACATCACCACACCCTACACCCCGGTTAGGTAGAGCTAGACCTGAAATCCTTGTTGCCTTCCTCCAGGGGCTGATGTCCACACCAGAGGGTGGAGCCAGGCGGTTGGTCTCCACCTACCAAGGAGTTCACAGTCCTGGAGGCGGAAAAACCAGGCAGTTTAGTTTTGGAGAGGAGAGAGAGTAGTTGTGAGGTGAAAGTGGAAAAAGAAGGAAAAGTGACAGCTAAAAGCCTGATGTTGGTCCGGGTGTGTGCCCCGGACCGAGACAGCAAGGTTAGCAGACGGCGGTGACCGTCTGCAGTGGAGGCTGATCGGAGTTGCCGTAAGGACCGCGGACGGGTGGTGGCCCGGCGGTACCGGACCGGTACACAAGGAGAAGCCAGCACCATTGGCAGGGGCCTTTCGGATCCCGGCAAGGCTAGGAGTCGCCGTGAATTTGCCAAATCCGTCAGTGAAGGGGACCTCCTGGGTCTCCAAACAACTAAGTCCCGATTGAAGGCAACAGTCCAACCATATGAGAGAGACACCGCCACCGCCAAGGCACCAGTTTCTCAGGGCCAGCGCCTGCGGGCAAAGAGGGGCTCCTCCGACCCATATCCAAGTCGGGGAGCGGGTTACCGGTGGGAATCCATCGCTACCAACAGTGAACTTAGGTGCAGGAAAAGAGACAGTCACCGTTAACTACCGGGGAAAAGCAACAGCAGCCGTCCGTGGGAACCGTCTTTCCAGCCGTGTGTTTTACCGAGAACTGTGTCATCGTCTCAGGCTGAGTGAGTACCACCGTGCCGTGAGGCACAGCGCTGCCCCCCCTACGACCCTGCACCTCCCCAAGCCCTGCACCGGCCCTGCCATCCCAAAATCCTCCACCTCATCCCAGGGCCCCGGGACAACCATCCCCTACCCACAGAGGGAAGAACTAACAACTTTGCTGCTCCCTGTCACCGCTCCCGGGATCCCCATACAGAGCAGCGGTGGTGCTATCAAAAATCACCACAACCGTGGGTGGCGTCACGGACAATAAACAATCCCAAAAACCAATCACCTTTCACTCACGGGCGAGGAGCGCCGCTCAAGTCCCCGGGATCCGGCCCATCGCTCGAGCCACCGAGCAGCAGCAAGCCGCAGCAGCAGCGGCGGCCGGACCCGAGCAGTGGGAGAGCGTGGCGTTCCCTCCTCCGCCCGCGACAGATGCAACAATACTGGACGGCTGCAGGCTGCTATTTTTAGGCTGGGGGGTCCAATAATCATGGGCCTTCCAAACCTGAGTATACCAGGTCCCAGCTGTCGGGTATTATCATGGCTGGGTATCAAAATTGGGAAGACCGCACGTAAGAAATTGGGAAAAGCAGTGAATTTGTATGGAAGATAATGAGCAGCTCCAGAAGTAGCGTTAGAGCCACATGGAGACTCGGTAAGTATAACACGCCTGCTCTAATTTCCCTATCCTTTCTACCACCATTTTAAAGTGTCGAATTCTGGTCCCCATAGACTTATATGGGGACCAGCATCCGGCCAGATATCCTCGATCAATTCCGGGATCATTAGTTATTAGGTAATAAAGTGACACTGATCACAATTGAAACAAATTGGCCTGGTCAGGAAGGTGAAAACAGGTTTCAGGGCAAAGGAGTTAACTAAATTTACGTTTTTAATTCTTGTGGAGCTATATCCTATATCTTGTGGAGCTATATACCTTATATCGAAAGCAGAACCCATGAATGATGGCCTTCGAGTTTCCACTGTAGACGCAGTGTACGGAGGCTGAGCATCTGAATCATTCCAATATATATCTTTTTCCAGTGGAGGAACATTTTGGTGCATTTCATCAACTGCTAGAAGAGACACCTGATTGGGGAGAGCATTGTATTATCAAGATATTGTCATGACTGGATTAGTAAATTATGGGTCTACTATAAAATCTGATAGGTTACAGGGTATATACTCTTTGCATTTCTAACAAAAATTGAAAAGATATCCTTCCTTTGCCATAGGGTACAACACGTTTGCCTCATCTACTTATTGAATACTATTTTGTATAAAACTTTAAAGGGAATCTGTCAGGAGGATCAACCCTCTTAAGCCGTTTATATGGGCATGTAGGTCATAGGAAGCTGAAAAACTAATACCTTGTGATCTGCAATCTGATGTCTTATTACAGAGAAATCCACGTTCTTCTTAATATGTTAATTAATTGTTACGATCTATGGGTCGGACATACTGTAGATCTCCCTGAGAATCTGCCTCCAGAGCTTATTGTAACATTACTAGTGTGAGACATGTAGTGACTGACAGTCTTCTCTCTTGATCTACATGTCTCACACTGGTAGCTCCCCTTTTCAGGTAAATTAATCTCTGGAGGCAGATTCTCTGTGCGGCCAATAGATCTTAACGACTAATTTACATATTAAGAAAAAGGGGGATTTCTCTGGAATAAAATAACAGATCACAGATATCCATCAAGGTATATTTTTATTCAGCTTTCTATGACCTACATGCCTTCATAGACAGCTTTGGAGGGTTGATCCTACTGACATTTACCTTTAACGCAGTGTTCCTATGCATTGTATGTAAATATGTGTGAGTGCTCAGAGTACATTTTATGTTTTCGGTCCATTGATTTTTTACAATAGACTCATCTTAGCTATTGTTCCATTTTTACCTGGAAATTTCTATCAATTAACCAGTTGGTCTCAAAGTCATCATCATCTTGTCCAAAAGGATTTATTAACTGCTCAGCCACCTGGAGGATATACAAGGCTGATTATAGTCATGTAATACATTAATAAAAGTGAAATGCATTAAGGTAATTTTTTGTTTGTTGCATACAGTGCAGAGTGCAAAAGACTTACCTTTAACCATCCAGCATAGAAAAAGAATTGTAAAAGGGTAAACACTGGGACATAGAGGTCTAGGTCATGGCCAGGGTAGCCCCTCTGTGGATCCAGGAACTGACGGCCAATGAGGCAAGCCAGAAAAAAACTGTATACAGCCACTGTGACCACCTGAGGAGAAGAGAGAAAAAATTAACATTAAATGAATATGTAGGAAAATGAAAGGGTATCTGTCATATAATCTGAGAGCATCATAATGTAGTCACAGAGACCCTGATTCCAGTTATGTGTCTCTTACTAGGCTGCATGGTGTAGTTCTGCTAAAATCACTTTTAGCAGCTCGAGATTATCACTAGAGGACTAGTAAACCTGCTGTCATGAAGTCCTCCATATTCATGAGCTCTGTATAACTCTGCCCCAACCACTGATTGGAAGATTTCTACCTATACACAGTGTACTCGGAAAGCTGTTGTGCCGCCCCCGTGCCAGCAGCCGGTGCTGCTCGGATCCGTATCTATGGTGCGGCTCGAGGGCTTCTCCGGACCCAGGGGTCGCGTGGACACTCCGAATAAAAGGGGGACGTATTTATACGGGATTGGTTGTAGAATGTCCGTGACGCCACCCGTTGGACGCGGTGATGATAGATGGCACCGCCGCTGACGGTATATGGGATACCCGGGGCTGATGGATCTGGGCAGCAAGGTGGTATCCCCTCCACAGGTAGGAGAGATGTAGTCCCGGGGCCCAGGGTAATGTGAGAGGTTGCAGGGAGCAGTCTTTAGGAGGCAGGAAGTAGAGCACTTGCAGTTGGTAGTTGTGGTGCTGGATGAGGCTGTATTGATGTGGAGGGTCAGTAAACACAGATGGAAAAAATACTCAGAGACCAGTACTTAACCAGAAATTGCCAGTGTCCGTAGGCCTTTGGTGCGGGGGTGTTCGGATCCCACACCCGGTACAAGAAGCAGGGTCCTCTCTCTCCTGCACTCCAGCTGACAGTCACCTTTTCTTCCTTGGTTTCGGACGGAGGAAGTCCTTTCTCTGCACAAGTCCGGATTCCCGTACACTCTATCGGCGGGCCACTACCCTGCCCCGGTCCACCACGGGTTCCCCTGAGCCTACTCTCCACTTCAGCTCCTAGAACTCGGCTTTCACCTTTCTTCACTTTCCCAGCAGCCCAGGAGCTACAACCCCTGTCTGCTCTCCTCTCACTCCCTTCTCCGACTGACCCTCAACTCCTCCCCTCCTGTTCTTTTCAGTTGCTACACTGGGGGGAGGGTGCGGCTGCCTCACTACACCACTTGGGATCAGGTGGTACCAAGGAGGATTACCTCTTTCTGTGACTACCTGTTGTGTCAGGGCGTCACACTGTCAATCAGTGGTATGGGCAGGTTACGCAGAGTTCAGCATTCAGAGACCTAGAAGATCTGCAGCAGATATAATGTTTATCAAAACTGCAGCAGACAACCCAGTAAGTGACACATCTGTCATGCCTCGGGACTTGATCTGGTGACCTTTTGCTGTGTGGTCACTTCCCTTTCCTGCTGAGCCACAACTTGGTCGGTTTCTGTCCCACTGCTGATGGTTCTTTTCTCTATTTTTTTTCTCCTTTGGTTTGCATTTAGTCAGGTGTTCTCATTTTCATATGCTTGTTGGGGCTATTTATACTCACCTTTCACCAGTCTTCCCTGCTGGCTATATTCCTAAATGGATGGTTGTCTGGATTCCCACCTCCTCAAATAAGTATTCCTGATGAGTTATTGCTTTTGCTTTTCCCTGCTGTTTGTTTGTGTGATTCCCTTCTCAGGTTTTTCCCTACTCAATTTCTTTTGATTTGGGGAGGTTTCCATGTATTCCATAGTCTTTTGGGTTTCTTCTCTTTTCCTTCATTTTATCTGTATGACTGTGTGAACACATTTTTAGCTGTCTCTCGCCTTCTCTTTGTGTGCACTTCCTTTATCATTATCGTTATTGTTGTTTTGTGTTACACTTTGTTTATAGTTGAGGACACATTAGGGTCAGTCGACATTGAGTAGGGGCGTCATTGTGTAATTTTAGGGTGTCAGCCTCCGCTGTCAAGCAGGTGCAAATCAGGGTCAGATGTAGGGCTCCTCCTAGTCTAAATAAGTACCTGTGGCTTGCAGGGTTCACCTCTCTCCTGGTTTGTCCATTCCCACGTGAGTGATAGAGCTCAGTCATAAATATCACTGGAATCAGGGTCTCTGCCTCTACATCATGCTGCTCTTACATTGGGTAGCAGAAAATAAATTTCCTTTAAAATGGTAGTTATTGGATTAAAAATGGGGGCTGCATACATCAAGAAACAGTGCAATACTACAACTGGAAAAATAGATGAAATTTGCAGAATTAAAGAGGTCATACAGTGAAAAAAGTTACTGTATCATGTATCTTTAAGTTGGTGATAACTTATTTGAGTGGGTCTGACCGCTGGGCTTTTATCCATCCCTAACTTTTGTCCATACTTGACCTTTGCTGTATTCATTCTTTATAGGGCTA